>NW_027618365.1:0-75751 GCF_964187855.1 Myxine glutinosa | reverse complement strand
GAAAAGAGGTTTTTCAACACTAACACAAGTGCGAAAAGTGGTTTTTCAACACTAACACAAGTGCGAAAAGTAGTTTTTCAACACTAACACAAGTGCGAAAAGTGGTTTTTCCACACTAATACAAGTGCAAAAGTGGTTTCCTGCACCAACACAAGTGCGAAAAGTGGTTTTTCAACACTATCACAAGTGCAAAAAGTGTTTTTTCAACACTAACACAAATGCGAAAAGTGGTTTTTCAACACTAATACAAGTGCAAAAGTGGTTTCCTGCACCAACACAAGTGCGAAAAGTGGTTTTTCAAAACTATCACAAGTGCAAAAAGTGTTTTTTCCACACTAATACAAGTGCAAAAGTGGTTTCCTGCACCAACACAAGTGCGAAAAGTGGTTTTTCAACACTAACACAAGTGCGAAAAGTGGTTTTTCAACACTAACAAAAGTGCGAAAAGTGGTTTTTCAACACTAACACAAGTGCGAAAAGTGGTTTTTCCACACTAATACAAATGCGAAAAGTGGTTTTTCAACACTATCACAAGTGCAAAAAGTGTTTTTTCCACACTAATACAAGTGCAAAAGTGGTTTCCTGCACCAACACAAGTGCGAAAAGTGGTTTTTCAACACTAACACAAGTGCGAAAAGTGGTTTTTCAACACTAACACAAGTGCGAAAAGTGGTTTTTCAACACTAACACAAGTGCGAAAAGTGGTTTTTCCACACTAATACAAGTGCAAAAGTGGTTTCCTGCACCAACACAAGTGCGAAAAGTGGTTTTTCAACACTAACACAAGTGCGAAAAGTGGTTTTTCAACACTAACACAAGTGCGAAAAGTGGTTTTTCAACACTAACACAAGTGCGAAAAGTGGTTTTTCAACACTAACACAAGTGCGAAAAGTGGTTTTTCAACACTAACACAAGTGCGAAAAGTTGTTTTTCAACACTAACACAAGTGCGAAAAGTGGTTTTTCAACACTAACACAAGTGCGAAAAGTGGTTTTTCCACACTAATACAAGTGCAAAAGTGGTTTCCTGCACCAACACAAGTGCGAAAAGTGGTTTTTCAAAACTATCACAAGTGCAAAAAGTGTTTTTTCCACACTAATACAAGTGCAAAAGTGGTTTCCTGCACCAACACAAGTGCGAAAAGTGGTTTTTCAACACTAACACAAGTGCGAAAAGTGGTTTTTCAACACTAACAAAAGTGCGAAAAGTCGTTTTTCAACACTAACACAAGTGCGAAAAGTGGTTTTTCCACACTAATACAAATGCGAAAAGTGGTTTTTCAACACTATCACAAGTGCAAAAAGTGTTTTTTCCACACTAATACAAGTGCAAAAGTGGTTTCCTGCACCAACACAAGTGCGAAAAGAGGTTTTTCAACACTAACACAAGTGCGAAAAGTGGTTTTTCAACACTAACACAAGTGCGAAAAGTAGTTTTTCAACACTAACACAAGTGCGAAAAGTGGTTTTTCCACACTAATACAAGTGCAAAAGTGGTTTCCTGCACCAACACAAGTGCGAAAAGTGGTTTTTCAACACTATCACAAGTGCAAAAAGTGTTTTTTCAACACTAACACAAGTGCGAAAAGTGGTTTTTCAACACTAATACAAGTGCAAAAGTGGTTTCCTGCACCAACACAAGTGCGAAAAGTGGTTTTTCAAAACTATCACAAGTGCAAAAAGTGTTTTTTCCACACTAATACAAGTGCAAAAGTGGTTTCCTGCACCAACACAAGTGCGAAAAGTGGTTTTTCAACACTAACACAAGTGCGAAATGTGGTTTTTCAACACTAACAAAAATGCGAAAAGTGGTTTTTCAACACTAACACAAGTGCGAAAAGTGGTTTTTCCACACTAATACAAATGCGAAAAGTGGTTTTTCAACACTATCACAAGTGCAAAAAGTGTTTTTTCCACACTAATACAAGTGCAAAAGTGGTTTCCTGCACCAACACAAGTGCGAAAAGTGGTTTTTCAACACTAACACAAGTGCGAAAAGTGGTTTTTCAACACTAACACAAGTGCGAAAAGTGGTTTTTCAACACTAACACAAGTGCGAAAAGTGGTTTTTCAACACTAACACAAGTGCGAAAAGTGGTTTTTCAACACTAACACAAGTGCGAAAAGTGGTTTTTCAACACTAACACAAGTGCGAAAAGTGGTTTTGTTACACTAATACAAGTGCAAAAGTGGTTTCCTGCACCAACACAAGTGCGAAAAGTGGTTTTTCAAAACTATCACAAGTGCAAAAAGTGTTTTTTCCACACTAATACAAGTGCAAAAGTGGTTTCCTGCACCAACACAAGTGCGAAAAGTGGTTTTTCAACACTAACACAAGTGCGAAAAGTGGTTTTTCAACACTAACAAAAGTGCGAAAAGTCGTTTTTCAACACTAACACAAGTGCGAAAAGTGGTTTTTCCACACTAATACAAGTGCAAAAGTGGTTTCGTGCACCAACACAAGTGCGAAAAGTGGTTTTTCAACACTATCAGAAGTGCAAAAAGTGTTTTTTCCACACTAATACAAGTGCAAAAGTGTTTTCCTGCACCAACACAAGTGCGAAAAGTGGTTTTTCAACACTAACACAAGTGCGAAAAGTGGTTTTTCAACACTAACACAAGTGCGAAAAGTGGTTTTTCAACCATAACACAAGTGCGAAAAGTGGTTTTCCACACTAATACAAGTGCAAAAGTGGTTTGCTGCACCAACACAAGTGCGAAAAGTGGTTTTTCAACACTATCACAAGTGCAAAAAGTGTTTTTTCCACACTAATACAAGTGCAAAAGTGCTTTCCTGCACCAACACAAGTGCGAAAAGTGGTTTTTCAACACTAACACAAGTGCGAAAAGTGGTTTTTCAACACTAACTAAAGTGCGAAAAGTGGTTTATCAACACTAACACACGTGTGAAAAGTGGTTTTTCCACACTAATACAAGTGCGAAAAGTGGTTTTTCAACACTATCACAAGTGCAAAAAGTGTTTTTTCCACACTAATACAAGTGCAAAAGTGGTTTCCTGCACCAACACAAGTGCGAAAAGTGGTTTTTCAACACTAACACAAGTGCGAAAAGTGGTTTTTCAACACTAACACAAGTGCGAAAAGTGGTTTTTCAACACTAACACAAGTGCGAAAAGTGGTTTTTCAACACGAACACAAGTGCGAAAAGTGGTTTTTCAACACTAACACAAGTGCGAAAAGTGGTTTTTCAACACTAACACAAGTGCGAAAAGTGGTTTTTCAACACTAACACAAGTGCGAAAAGTGGTTTTTCAACACTAACACAAGTGCGAAAAGTGGTTTTTCCACACTAATACAAGTGCAAAAGTGGTTTCCTGCACCAACACAAGTGCGAAAAGTGGTTTTTCAAAACTATCACAAGTGCAAAAAGTGTTTTTTCCACAGTAATACAAGTGCAAAAGTGTTTTCCTGCACCAACACAAGTGCGAAAAGTGGTTTTTCAACACTAACACAAGTGCCAAAATTGGTTTTTCAACACTAACACAAGTGCGAAAAGTGGTTTTTCCACACTAATACAAGTGCAAAAGTGGTTTCCTGCACCAACACAAGTGCGAAAAGTGGTTTTTCAACACTATCACAAGTGCAAAAAGTATTTTTTCCACACTAATACAAGTGCAAAAGTGGTTTCCTGCACCAACACAAGTGCGAAAAGTGGTTTTTCAACACAAACAAAAGTGCGAAAAGTGGTTTTTCAACACTAACACAAGTCTGAAAAGTGGTTTTTCCACACTAATACAAGTGCGAAAAGTGGTTTTTCAACACTATCACAAGTGCAAAAAGTGTTTTTTCCACACTAATACAAGTGCAAAAGTGGTTTCCTGCACCAACACAAGTGCGAAAAGTGGTTTTTCAACACTAACACAAGTGCGAAAAGTGGTTTTTCAACACTAACACAAGTGCGAAAAGTGGTTTTTCAACACTAACACAAGTGCGAAAAGTGGTTTTTCAACACTAACACAAGTGCGAAAAGTGGTTTTTCAACACTAACACAAGTGCGAAAAGTGGTTTTTCAACACGAACACAAGTGCGAAAAGTGGTTTTTCAACACCAACACAAGTGCGAAAAGTGGTTTTTCCACACTAATACAAGTGCAAAAGTGGTTTCCTGCATCAACACAAGTGCGAAAAGTGGTTTTTCAAAACTATCACAAGTGCAAAAAGTGTTTTTTCCACACTAATACAAGTGCAAAAGTGGTTTCCTGCACCAACACAAGTGCGAAAAGTGGTTTTTCAACACTAACAAAAGTGCAAAAAGTGGTTTTTCAACACTAACACAAGTGCGAAAAGTGGTTTTTCCACACTAATACAAATGCGAAAAGTGGTTTTTCAACACTATCACAAGTGCAAAAAGTGTTTTTTCCACACTAATACAAGTGCAAAAGTGGTTTCCTGCACCAACACAAGTGCGAAAAGTGGTTTTTCAACACTAACACAAGTGCGAAAAGTGGTTTTTCAACACTAACACAAGTGCGAAAAGTGGTTTTTCAACACTAACACAAGTGCGAAAAGTGGTTTTTCCACACTAATACAAGTGCAAAAGTGGTTTCCTGCACCAACACAAGTGCGAAAAGTGGTTTTTCAACACTAACACAAGTGCGAAAAGTGGTTTTTCAACACTAACACAAGTGCGAAAAGTGGTTTTTCAACACTAACACAAGTGCGAAAAGTGGTTTTTCAACACTAACACAAGTGCGAAAAGTGGTTTTTCAACACTAACACAAGTGCGAAAAGTTGTTTTTCAACACTAACACAAGTGCGAAAAGTGGTTTTTCAACACTAACACAAGTGCGAAAAGTGGTTTTTCAACACTAACACAAGTGCGAAAAGTGGTTTTTCAACACTAACACAAGTGCGAAAAGTGGTTTTTCAACACTAACACAACTGCGAAAAGTTGTTTTTCAACACTAACACAAGTGCGAAAAGTGGTTTTTCAACACTAACACAAGTGCGAAAAGTGGTTTTTCCACACTAATACAAGTGCAAAAGTGGTTTCCTGCACCAACACAAGTGCGAAAAGTGGTTTTTCAAAACTATCACAAGTGCAAAAAGTGTTTTTTCCACACTAATACAAGTGCAAAAGTGGTTTCCTGCACCAACACAAGTGCGAAAAGTGGTTTTTCAACACTAACACAAGTGCGAAAAGTGGTTTTTCAACACTAACAAAAGTGCGAAAAGTCGTTTTTCAACACTAACACAAGTGCGAAAAGTGGTTTTTCCACACTAATACAAATGCGAAAAGTGGTTTTTCAACACTATCACAAGTGCAAAAAGTGTTTTTTCCACACTAATACAAGTGCAAAAGTGGTTTCCTGCACCAACACAAGTGCGAAAAGAGGTTTTTCAACACTAACACAAGTGCGAAAAGTGGTTTTTCAACACTAACACAAGTGCGAAAAGTAGTTTTTCAACACTAACACAAGTGCGAAAAGTGGTTTTTCCACACTAATACAAGTGCAAAAGTGGTTTCCTGCACCAACACAAGTGCGAAAAGTGGTTTTTCAACACTATCACAAGTGCAAAAAGTGTTTTTTCAACACTAACACAAGTGCGAAAAGTGGTTTTTCAACACTAATACAAGTGCAAAAGTGGTTTCCTGCACCAACACAAGTGCGAAAAGTGGTTTTTCAAAACTATCACAAGTGCAAAAAGTGTTTTTTCCACACTAATACAAGTGCAAAAGTGGTTTCCTGCACCAACACAAGTGCGAAAAGTGGTTTTTCAACACTAACACAAGTGCGAAAAGTGGTTTTTCAACACTAACAAAAGTGCGAAAAATGGTTTTTCAACACTAACACAAGTGCGAAAAGTGGTTTTTCCACACTAATACAAATGCGAAAAGTGGTTTTTCAACACTATCACAAGTGCAAAAAGTGTTTTTTCCACACTAATACAAGTGCAAAAGTGGTTTCCTGCACCAACACAAGTGCGAAAAGTGGTTTTTCAACACTAACACAAGTGCGAAAAGTGGTTTTTCAACACTAACACAAGTGCGAAAAGTGGTTTTCAACACTAACACAAGTGCGAAAAGTGGTTTTTCCACACTAATACAAGTGCAAAAGTGGTTTCCTGCACCAACACAAGTGCGAAAAGTGGTTTTTCAACACTAACACAAGTGCGAAAAGTGGTTTTTCAACACTAACACAAGTGCGAAAAGTGGTTTTTCAACACTAACACAAGTGCGAAAAGTGGTTTTTCAACACTAACACAAGTGCGAAAAGTGGTTTTTCAACACTAACACAAGTGCGAAAAGTTGTTTTTCAACACTAACACAAGTGCGAAAAGTGGTTTTTCAACACTAACACAAGTGCGAAAAGTGGTTTTTCCACACTAATACAAGTGCAAAAGTGGTTTCCTGCACCAACACAAGTGCGAAAAGTGGTTTTTCAAAACTATCACAAGTGCAAAAAGTGTTTTTTCCACACTAATACAAGTGCAAAAGTGGTTTCCTGCACCAACACAAGTGCGAAAAGTGGTTTTTCAACACTAACACAAGTGCGAAAAGTGGTTTTTCAACACTAACAAAAGTGCGAAAAGTCGTTTTTCAACACTAACACAAGTGCGAAAAGTGGTTTTTCCACACTAATACAAATGCGAAAAGTGGTTTTTCAACACTATCACAAGTGCAAAAAGTGTTTTTTCCACACTAATACATTTGCAAAAGTGGTTTCCTGCACCAACACAAGTGCGAAAAGAGGTTTTTCAACACTAACACAAGTGCGAAAAGTGGTTTTTCAACACTAACACAAGTGTGAAAAGTAGTTTTTCAACACTAACACAAGTGCGAAAAGTGGTTTTTCCACACTAATACAAGTGCAAAAGTGGTTTCCTGCACCAACACAAGTGCGAAAAGTGGTTTTTCAACACTATCACAAGTGCAAAAAGTGTTTTTTCCACACTAATACAAGTGCAAAAGTGGTTTCCTGCACCAACACAAGTGCGAAAAGTGGTTTTTCAACACTAACACAAGTGCGAAAAGTGGTTTTTCAACACTAACACAAGTGCGAAAAGTGGTTTTTCAACACTAACACACAAGTGCGAAAAGTGGTTTTTCCACACTAATACAAGTGCAAAAGTGGTTTCCTGCACCAACACAAGTGCGAAAAGTGGTTTTTCAACACTAACACAAGTGCGAAAAGTGGTTTTTCAACACTAACACAAGTGCGAAAAGTGGTTTTTCAACACTAACACAAGTGCGAAAAGTGGTTTTTCAACACTAACACAAGTGCGAAAAGTGGTTTTTCAACACTAACACAAGTGCGAAAAGTTGTTTTTCAACACTAACACAAGTGCGAAAAGTGGTTTTTCAACACTAACACAAGTGCGAAAAGTGGTTTTTCCACACTAATACAAGTGCAAAAGTGGTTTCCTGCACCAACACAAGTGCGAAAAGTGGTTTTTCAAAACTATCACAAGTGCAAAAAGTGTTTTTTCCACACTAATACAAGTGCAAAAGTGGTTTCCTGCACCAACACAAGTGCGAAAAGTGGTTTTTCAACACTAACACAAGTGCGAAAAGTGGTTTTTCAACACTAACAAAAGTGCGAAAAGTCGTTTTTCAACACTAACACAAGTGCGAAAAGTGGTTTTTCCACACTAATACAAATGCGAAAAGTGGTTTTTCAACACTATCACAAGTGCAAAAAGTGTTTTTTCCACACTAATACAAGTGCAAAAATGTTTCCTGCACCAACACAAGTGCGAAAAGAGGTTTTTCAACACTAACACAAGTGCGAAAAGTGGTTTTTCAACACTAACACAAGTGCGATAAGTAGTTTTTCAACACTAACACAAGTGCGAAAAGTGGTTTTTCCACACTAATACAAGTGCAAAAGTGGTTTCCTGCACCAACACAAGTGCGAAAAGTGGTTTTTCAACACTATCACAAGTGCAAAAAGTGTTTTTTCAACACTAACACAAGTGCGAAAAGTGGTTTTTCAACACTAATACAAGTGCAAAAGTGGTTTCCTGCACCAACACAAGTGCGAAAAGTGGTTTTTCAAAACTATCACAAGTGCAAAAAGTGTTTTTTCCACACTAATACAAGTGCAAAAGTGGTTTCCTGCACCAACACAAGTGCGAAAAGTGGTTTTTCAACACTAACACAAGTGCGAAAAGTGGTTTTTCAACACTAACACAAGTGCGAAAAGTGGTTTTTCAACACTAACACAAGTGCAAAAAGTGGTTTTTCCACACTAATACAAGTGCAAAAGTGGTTTCCTGCACCAACACAAGTGCGAAAAGTGGTTTTTCAACACTAACACAAGTGCGAAAAGTGGTTTTTCAACACTAACACAAGTGCGAAAAGTGGTTTTTCAACACTAACACAAGTGCGAAAAGTGGTTTTTCAACACTAACACAAGTGCGAAAAGTGGTTTTTCAACACTAACACAAGTGCGAAAAGTTGTTTTTCAACACTAACACAAGTGCGAAAAGTGGTTTTTCAACACTAACACAAGTGCGAAAAGTGGTTTTTCCACACTAATACAAGTGCAAAAGTGGTTTCCTGCACCAACACAAGTGCGAAAAGTGGTTTTTCAACACTAACACAAGTGCGAAAAGTGGTTTTTCAACACTAACACAAGTGCGAAAAGTGGTTTTTCAACACTAACACAAGTGCGAAAAGTGGTTTTTCCACACTAACACAAGTGCGAAAAGTGGTTTTTCCACACTAATACAAGTGCAAAAGTGGTTTCCTGCACCAACACAAGTGCGAAAAGTGGTTTTTCAACACTAACACAAGTGCGAAAAGTGGTTTTTCAACACTAACACAAGTGCGAAAAGTGGTTTTTCAACACTAACACAAGTGCGAAAAGTGGTTTTTCAACACTAACACAAGTGCGAAAAGTGGTTTTTCAACACTAACACAAGTGCGAAAAGTTGTTTTTCAACACTAACACAAGTGCGAAAAGTGGTTTTTCAACACTAACACAAGTGCGAAAAGTGGTTTTTCCACACTAATACAAGTGCAAAAGTGGTTTCCTGCACCAACACAAGTGCGAAAAGTGGTTTTTCAAAACTATCACAAGTGCAAAAAGTGTTTTTTCCACACTAATACAAGTGCAAAAGTGGTTTCCTGCACCAACACAAGTGCGAAAAGTGGTTTTTCAACACTAACACAAGTGCGAAAAGTGGTTTTTCAACACTAACAAAAGTGCGAAAAGTCGTTTTTCAACACTAACACAAGTGCGAAAAGTGGTTTTTCCACACTAATACAAATGCGAAAAGTGGTTTTTCAACACTATCACAAGTGCAAAAAGTGTTTTTTCCACACTAATACAAGTGCAAAAGTGGTTTCCTGCACCAACACAAGTGCGAAAAGAGGTTTTTCAACACTAACACAAGTGCGAAAAGTGGTTTTTCAACACTAACACAAGTGCGAAAAGTAGTTTTTCAACACTAACACAAGTGCGAAAAGTGGTTTTTCCACACTAATACAAGTGCAAAAGTGGTTTCCTGCACCAACACAAGTGCGAAAAGTGGTTTTTCAACACTATAACAAGTGCAAAAAGTGTTTTTTCAACACTAACACAAGTGCGAAAAGTGGTTTTTCAACACTAATACAAGTGCAAAAGTGGTTTCCTGCACCAACACAAGTGCGAAAAGTGGTTTTTCAAAACTATCACAAGTGCAAAAAGTGTTTTTTCCACACTAATACAAGTGCAAAAGTGGTTTCCTGCACCAACACAAGTGCGAAAAGTGGTTTTTCAACACTAACACAAGTGCGAAAAGTGGTTTTTCAACACTAACAAAAGTGCGAAAAGTGGTTTTTCAACACTAACACAAGTGCGAAAAGTGGTTTTTCCACACTAATACAAATGCGAAAAGTGGTTTTTCAACACTATCACAAGTGCAAAAAGTGTTTTTTCCACACTAATACAAGTGCAAAAGTGGTTTCCTGCACCAACACAAGTGCGAAAAGTGGTTTTTCAACACTAACACAAGTGCGAAAAGTTGTTTTTCAACACTAACACAAGTGCGAAAAGTGGTTTTTCAAAACTATCACAAGTGCAAAAAGTGTTTTTTCCACACTAATACAAGTGCAAAAGTGGTTTCCTGCACCAACACAAGTGCGAAAAGTGGTTTTTCAACACTAACACAAGTGCGAAAAGTGGTTTTTCAACACTAACAAAAGTGCGAAAAGTCGTTTTTCAACACTAACACAAGTGCGAAAAGTGGTTTTTCCACACTAATACAAATGCGAAAAGTGGTTTTTCAACACTATCACAAGTGCAAAAAGTGTTTTTTCCACACTAATACAAGTGCAAAAGTGGTTTCCTGCACCAACACAAGTGCGAAAAGTGGTTTTTCAACACTAACACAAGTGCGAAAAGTTGTTTTTCAACACTAACACAAGTGCGAAAAGTGGTTTTTCAACACTAACACAAGTGCGAAAAGTGGTTTTTCCACACTAATACAAGTGCAAAAGTGGTTTCCTGCACCAACACAAGTGCGAAAAGTGGTTTTTCAACACTAACACAAGTGCGAAAAGTGGTTTTTCAACACTAACACAAGTGCGAAAAGTGGTTTTTCAACACTAACACAAGTGCGAAAAGTGGTTTTTCCACACTAACACAAGTGCGAAAAGTGGTTTTTCAACACTAACACAAGTGCGAAAAGTGGTTTTTCCACACTAACACAAGTGCGAAAAGTGGTTTTTCCACACTAATACAAGTGCAAAAGTGGTTTCCTGCACCAACACAAGTGCGAAAAGTGGTTTTTCAACACTAACACAAGTGCGAAAAGTGGTTTTTCAACACTAACACAAGTGCGAAAAGTGGTTTTTCAACACTAACACAAGTGCGAAAAGTGGTTTTTCAACACTAACACAAGTGCGAAAAGTGGTTTTTCAACACTAACACAAGTGCGAAAAGTTGTTTTTCAACACTAACACAAGTGCGAAAAGTGGTTTTTCAACACTAACACAAGTGCGAAAAGTGGTTTTTCCACACTAATACAAGTGCAAAAGTGGTTTCCTGCACCAACACAAGTGCGAAAAGTGGTTTTTCAAAACTATCACAAGTGCAAAAAGTGTTTTTTCCACACTAATACAAGTGCAAAAGTGGTTTCCTGCACCAACACAAGTGCGAAAAGTGGTTTTTCAACACTAACACAAGTGCGAAAAGTGGTTTTTCAACACTAACAAAAGTGCGAAAAGTCGTTTTTCAACACTAACACAAGTGCGAAAAGTGGTTTTTCCACACTAATACAAATGCGAAAAGTGGTTTTTCAACACTATCACAAGTGCAAAAAGTGTTTTTTCCACACTAATACAAGTGCAAAAATGGTTTCCTGCACCAACACAAGTGCGAAAAGAGGTTTTTCAACACTAACACAAGTGCGAAAAGTGGTTTTTCAACACTAACACAAGTGCGAAAAGTGGTTTTTCCACACTAATACAAGTGCAAAAGTGGTTTCCTGCACCAACACAAGTGCGAAAAGTGGTTTTTCAACACTATCACAAGTGCAAAAAGTGTTTTTTCAACACTAACACAAGTGCGAAAAGTGGTTTTTCAACACTAATACAAGTGCAAAAGTGGTTTCCTGCACCAACACAAGTGCGAAAAGTGGTTTTTCAAAACTATCACAAGTGCAAAAAGTGTTTTTTCCACACTAATACAAGTGCAAAAGTGGTTTCCTGCACCAACACAAGTGCGAAAAGTGGTTTTTCAACACTAACACAAGTGCGAAAAGTGGTTTTTCAACACTAACACAAGTGCGAAAAGTGGTTTTTCAACACTAACACAAGTGCAAAAAGTGGTTTTTCCACACTAATACAAGTGCAAAAGTGGTTTCCTACACCAACACAAGTGCGAAAAGTGGTTTTTCAACACTAACACAAGTGCGAAAAGTGGTTTTTCAACACTAACACAAGTGCGAAAAGTGGTTTTTCAACACTAACACAAGTGCGAAAAGTGGTTTTTCAACACTAACACAAGTGCGAAAAGTGGTTTTTCAACACTAACACAAGTGCGAAAAGTTGTTTTTCAACACTAACACAAGTGCGAAAAGTGGTTTTTCAACACTAACACAAGTGCGAAAAGTGGTTTTTCCACACTAATACAAGTGCAAAAGTGGTTTCCTGCACCAACACAAGTGCGAAAAGTGGTTTTTCAACACTAACACAAGTGCGAAAAGTGGTTTTTCAACACTAACACAAGTGCGAAAAGTGGTTTTTCAACACTAACACAAGTGCGAAAAGTGGTTTTTCCACACTAACACAAGTGCGAAAAGTGGTTTTTCCACACTAATACAAGTGCAAAAGTGGTTTCCTGCACCAACACAAGTGCGAAAAGTGGTTTTTCAACACTAACACAAGTGCGAAAAGTGGTTTTTCAACACTAACACAAGTGCGAAAAGTGGTTTTTCAACACTAACACAAGTGCGAAAAGTGGTTTTTCAACACTAACACAAGTGCGAAAAGTGGTTTTTCAACACTAACACAAGTGCGAAAAGTTGTTTTTCAACACTAACACAAGTGCGAAAAGTGGTTTTTCAACACTAACACAAGTGCGAAAAGTGGTTTTTCCACACTAATACAAGTGCAAAAGTGGTTTCCTGCACCAACACAAGTGCGAAAAGTGGTTTTTCAAAACTATCACAAGTGCAAAAAGTGTTTTTTCCACACTAATACAAGTGCAAAAGTGGTTTCCTGCACCAACACAAGTGCGAAAAGTGGTTTTTCAACACTAACACAAGTGCGAAAAGTGGTTTTTCAACACTAACAAAAGTGCGAAAAGTCGTTTTTCAACACTAACACAAGTGCGAAAAGTGGTTTTTCCACACTAATACAAATGCGAAAAGTGGTTTTTCAACACTATCACAAGTGCAAAAAGTGTTTTTTCCACACTAATACAAGTGCAAAAGTGGTTTCCTGCACCAACACAAGTGCGAAAAGAGGTTTTTCAACACTAACACAAGTGCGAAAAGTGGTTTTTCAACACTAACACAAGTGCGAAAAGTAGTTTTTCAACACTAACACAAGTGCGAAAAGTGGTTTTTCCACACTAATACAAGTGCAAAAGTGGTTTCCTGCACCAACACAAGTGCGAAAAGTGGTTTTTCAACACTATAACAAGTGCAAAAAGTGTTTTTTCAACACTAACACAAGTGCGAAAAGTGGTTTTTCAACACTAATACAAGTGCAAAAGTGGTTTCCTGCACCAACACAAGTGCGAAAAGTGGTTTTTCAAAACTATCACAAGTGCAAAAAGTGTTTTTTCCACACTAATACAAGTGCAAAAGTGGTTTCCTGCACCAACACAAGTGCGAAAAGTGGTTTTTCAACACTAACACAAGTGCGAAAAGTGGTTTTTCAACACTAACAAAAGTGCGAAAAGTGGTTTTTCAACACTAACACAAGTGCGAAAAGTGGTTTTTCCACACTAATACAAATGCGAAAAGTGGTTTTTCAACACTATCACAAGTGCAAAAAGTGTTTTTTCCACACTAATACAAGTGCAAAAGTGGTTTCCTGCACCAACACAAGTGCGAAAAGTGGTTTTTCAACACTAACACAAGTGCGAAAAGTGGTTTTTCAACACTAACACAAGTGCGAAAAGTGGTTTTTCAACACTAACACAAGTGCGAAAAGTGGTTTTTCCACACTAATACAAGTGCAAAAGTGGTTTCCTGCACCAACACAAGTGCGAAAAGTGGTTTTTCAACACTAACACAAGTGCGAAAAGTGGTTTTTCAACACAAACACAAGTGCAAAAAGTGGTTTTTCAACACTAACAAAAGTGCGAAAAGTGGTTTTTCAACACTAACACAAGTGCGAAAAGTGGTTTTTCAACACTAACACAAGTGCGAAAAGTTGTTTTTCAACACTAACACAAGTGCGAAAAGTGGTTTTTCAACACTAACACAAGTGCGAAAAGTGGTTTTTCCACACTAATACAAGTGCAAAAGTGGTTTCCTGCACCAACACAAGTGCGAAAAGTGGTTTTTCAAAACTATCACAAGTGCAAAAAGTGTTTTTTCCACACTAATACAAGTGCAAAAGTGGTTTCCTGCACCAACACAAGTGCGAAAAGTGGTTTTTCAACACTAACACAAGTGCGAAAAGTGGCTTTTCAACACTAACAAAAGTGCGAAAAGTCGTTTTTCAACACTAACACAAGTGCGAAAAGTGGTTTTTCCACACTAATACAAATGCGAAAAGTGGTTTTTCAACACTATCACAAGTGCAAAAAGTGTTTTTTCCACACTAATACAAGTGCAAAAGTGGTTTCCTGCACCAACACAAGTGCGAAAAGAGGTTTTTCAACACTAACACAAGTGTGAAAAGTGGTTTTTCAACACTAACACAAGTGCGAAAAGTAGTTTTTCAACACTAACACAAGTGCGAAAAGTGGTTTTTCCACACTAATACAAGTGCAAAAGTGGTTTCCTGCACCAACACAAGTGCGAAAAGTGGTTTTTCAACACTATCACAAGTGCAAAAAGTGTTTTTTCAACACTAACACAAGTGCGAAAAGTGGTTTTTCAACACTAATACAAGTGCAAAAGTGGTTTCCTGCACCAACACAAGTGCGAAAAGTGGTTTTTCAAAACTATCACAAGTGCAAAAAGTGTTTTTTCCACACTAATACAAGTGCAAAAGTGGTTTCCTGCACCAACACAAGTGCGAAAAGTGGTTTTTCAACACTAACACAAGTGCGAAATGTGGTTTTTCAACACTAACAAAAGTGCGAAAAGTGGTTTTTCAACACTAACAAAAGTGCGAAAAGTGGTTTTTCAACACTAACACAAGAGCGAAAAGTGGTTTTTCCACACTAATACAAATGCGAAAAGTGGTTTTTCAACACTATCACAAGTGCAAAAAGTGTTTTTTCCACACTAATACAAGTGCAAAAGTGGTTTCCTGCACCAACACAAGTGCGAAAAGTGGTTTTTCAACACTAACACAAGTGCGAAAAGTGGTTTTTCAACACTAACACAAGTGCGAAAAGTGGTTTTTCAACACTAACACAAGTGCGAAAAGTGGTTTTTCCACACTAATACAAGTGCAAAAGTGGTTTCCTGCACCAACACAAGTGCGAAAAGTGGTTTTTCAACACTAACACAAGTGCGAAAAGTGGTTTTTCAACACTAACACAAGTGCGAAAAGTGGTTTTTCAACACTAACACAAGTGCGAAAAGTGGTTTTTCAACACTAACACAAGTGCGAAAAGTGGTTTTTCAACACTAACACAAGTGCGAAAAGTGGTTTTTCAACACTAACACAAGTGCGAAAAGTTGTTTTTCAACACTAACACAAGTGCGAAAAGTGGTTTTTCAACACTAACACAAGTGCGAAAAGTGGTTTTTCAACACTAACACAAGTGCGAAAAGTGGTTTTTCCACACTAATACAAGTGCAAAAGTGGTTTCCTGCACCAACACAAGTGCGAAAAGTGGTTTTTCAAAACTATCACAAGTGCAAAAAGTGTTTTTTCCACACTAATACAAGTGCAAAAGTGGTTTCCTGCACCAACACAAGTGCGAAAAGTGGTTTTTCAACACTAACACAAGTGCGAAAAGAGGTTTTTCAACACTAACAAAAGTGCGAAAAGTCGTTTTTCAACACTAACACAAGTGCGAAAAGTGGTTTTTCCACACTAATACAAATGCGAAAAGTGGTTTTTCAACACTATCACAAGTGCAAAAAGTGTTTTTTCCACACTAATACAAGTGCAAAAGTGGTTTCCTGCACCAACACAAGTGCGAAAAGAGGTTTTTCAACACTAACACAAGTGCGAAAAGTGGTTTTTCAACACTAACACAAGTGCGAAAAGTAGTTTTTCAACACTAACACAAGTGCGAAAAGTGGTTTTTCCACACTAATACAAGTGCAAAAGTGGTTTCCTGCACCAACACAAGTGCGAAAAGTGGTTTTTCAACACTATCACAAGTGCAAAAAGTGTTTTTTCAACACTAACACAAGTGCGAAAAGTGGTTTTTCAACACTAATACAAGTGCAAAAGTGGTTTCCTGCACCAACACAAGTGCGAAAAGTGGTTTTTCAAAACTATCACAAGTGCAAAAAGTGTTTTTTCCACACTAATACAAGTGCAAAAGTGGTTTCCTGCACCAACACAAGTGCGAAAAGTGGTTTTTCAACACTAACACAAGTGCGAAAAGTGGTTTTTCGACACTAACAAAAGTGCGAAAAGTGGTTTTTCAACACTAACACAAGTGCGAAAAGTGGTTTTTCCACACTAATACAAATGCGAAAAGTGGTTTTTCAACACTATCACAAGTGCAAAAAGTGTTTTTTCCACACTAATACAAGTGCAAAAGTGGTTTCCTGCACCAACACAAGTGCGAAAAGTGGTTTTTCAACACTAACACAAGTGCGAAAAGTGGTTTTTCAACACTAACACAAGTGCGAAAAGTGGTTTTTCAACACTAACACAAGTGCGAAAAGTGGTTTTTCCACACTAATACAAGTGCAAAAGTGGTTTCCTGCACCAACACAAGTGCGAAAAGTGGTTTTTCAACACTAACACAAGTGCGAAAAGTGGTTTTTCAACACTAACACAAGTGCAAAAAGTGGTTTTTCAACACTAACACAAGTGCGAAAAGTGGTTTTTCAACACTAACACAAGTGCGAAAAGTGGTTTTTCAACACTAACACAAGTGCGAAAAGTTGTTTTTCAACACTAACACAAGTGCGAAAAGTGGTTTTTCAACACTAACACAAGTGCGAAAAGTGGTTTTTCCACACTAATACAAGTGCAAAAGTGGTTTCCTGCACCAACACAAGTGCGAAAAGTGGTTTTTCAAAACTATCACAAGTGCAAAAAGTGTTTTTTCCACACTAATACAAGTGCAAAAGTGGTTTCCTACACCAACACAAGTGCGAAAAGTGGTTTTTCAACACTAACACAAGTGCGAAAAGTGGTTTTTCAACACTAACAAAAGTGCGAAAAGTCGTTTTTCAACACTAACACAAGTGCGAAAAGTGGTTTTTCCACACTAATACAAATGCGAAAAGTGGTTTTTCAACACTATCACAAGTGCAAAAAGTGTTTTTTCCACACTAATACAAGTGCAAAAGTGGTTTCCTGCACCAACACAAGTGCGAAAAGTGGTTTTTCAACACTAACACAAGTGCGAAAAGTTGTTTTTCAACACTAACACAAGTGCGAAAAGTGGTTTTTCAACACTAACACAAGTGCGAAAAGTGGTTTTTCCACACTAATACAAGTGCAAAAGTGGTTTCCTGCACCAACACAAGTGCGAAAAGTGGTTTTTCAACACTAACACAAGTGCGAAAAGTGGTTTTTCAACACTAACACAAGTGCGAAAAGTGGTTTTTCAACACTAACACAAGTGCGAAAAGTGGTTTTTCCACACTAACACAAGTGCGAAAAGTGGTTTTTCAACACTAACACAAGTGCGAAAAGTGGTTTTTCCACACTAACACAAGTGCGAAAAGTGGTTTTTCCACACTAATACAAGTGCAAAAGTGGTTTCCTGCACCAACACAAGTGCGAAAAGTGGTTTTTCAACACTAACACAAGTGCGAAAAGTGGTTTTTCAACACTAACACAAGTGCGAAAAGTGGTTTTTCAACACTAACACAAGTGCGAAAAGTGGTTTTTCAACACTAACACAAGTGCGAAAAGTGGTTTTTCAACACTAACACAAGTGCGAAAAGTTGTTTTTCAACACTAACACAAGTGCGAAAAGTGGTTTTTCAACACTAACACAAGTGCGAAAAGTGGTTTTTCCACACTAATACAAGTGCAAAAGTGGTTTCCTGCACCAACACAAGTGCGAAAAGTGGTTTTTCAAAACTATCACAAGTGCAAAAAGTGTTTTTTCCACACTAATACAAGTGCAAAAGTGGTTTCCTGCACCAACACAAGTGCGAAAAGTGGTTTTTCAACACTAACACAAGTGCGAAAAGTGGTTTTTCAACACTAACAAAAGTGCGAAAAGTCGTTTTTCAACACTAACACAAGTGCGAAAAGTGGTTTTTCCACACTAATACAAATGCGAAAAGTGGTTTTTCAACACTATCACAAGTGCAAAAAGTGTTTTTTCCACACTAATACAAGTGCAAAAATGGTTTCCTGCACCAACACAAGTGCGAAAAGAGGTTTTTCAACACTAACACAAGTGCGAAAAGTGGTTTTTCAACACTAACACAAGTGCGAAAAGTAGTTTTTCAACACTAACACAAGTGCGAAAAGTGGTTTTTCCACACTAATACAAGTGCAAAAGTGGTTTCCTGCACCAACACAAGTGCGAAAAGTGGTTTTTCAACACTATCACAAGTGCAAAAAGTGTTTTTTCAACACTAACACAAGTGCGAAAAGTGGTTTTTCAACACTAATACAAGTGCAAAAGTGGTTTCCTGCACCAACACAAGTGCGAAAAGTGGTTTTTCAAAACTATCACAAGTGCAAAAAGTGTTTTTTCCACACTAATACAAGTGCAAAAGTGGTTTCCTGCACCAACACAAGTGCGAAAAGTGGTTTTTCAACACTAACACAAGTGCGAAAAGTGGTTTTTCAACACTAACAAAAGTGCGAAAAGTGGTTTTTCAACACTAACACAAGTGCGAAAAGTGGTTTTTCCACACTAATACAAATGCGAAAAGTGGTTTTTCAACACTATCACAAGTGCAAAAAGTGTTTTTTCCACACTGATACAAGTGCAAAAGTGGTTTCCTGCACCAACACAAGTGCGAAAAGTGGTTTTTCAACACTAACACAAGTGCGAAAAGTGGTTTTTCAACACTAACACAAGTGCGAAAAGTGGTTTTTCAACACTAACACAAGTGCGAAAAGTGCTTCTTTAAAAGTTCTTCTTTAAAAGGTTGCTTTCGACTTGCTCACCAAATCAATTCATCCCAAAAAAAATATCCATCTCCTATAGTGCCTTTGTTCTACATTCCCTAAACTCTCCTGCACTCCATCCTCCATCCAGCGTCCTTAAACGTATTTTTAACTCGAAGGTCACAAGAAACTCATTTTGCAATAAATGTTCGTTTCCCATAAATCGTACACTTTCAAAAATCCAATCTCACCCCTCCCCTCCAAATCTTCCCCATAACCCCTCCCCTCCAAATCTTCCCCATCACCCCTCCCCTCCAAATCTTCCCCATCACCCATCCCTTTCAAATCTCCCCCCTTGCCCCCTCCCTCCTAAACTACTCCCTCACCCCTCCCCGCCAAGACGCCCCCTCGCCCCTCCCCTCCTAGACTCCTGCCTCACCCCTCCCCTCCAAATCTCCCCCATATCCCATCCCTTTCAAATCCCTCCCCTTGTCCCTTCCCTCCCAAACTCCCCCCTCACCCCTCCCCTTCAAATCTCCCCACCCTCATTGCTTCTCAATTTCCCCCCGCTCACTCCCCCTCCTCAAAGCGTCCTCCCCGCTTCTTCCCCCTTCAAACTCTCACCTCCATCTCCCCCAACCTTCTGCCTCGCTCTTCCCCCTCCTCAAATAACACCTCATTGTGGCTCACCCAATCACCATCAAACCTTTTGTCCGCCCCATCCTTCCCTTTCTCCGAGCTATTCTGAAATCTCTGACACACCTTCAACAGCTCTCCCTACCTCTTCCACCTCTTCCACATCTTACCCTACCCCTCCTCCCCCCTGTTCTGTATCTGATGCTCCCCCTTCCTCTTCATTAACGGTATGGACCTCAAACATCCGGGGCCTTCGTTCAAACTTAACTGATCTCTCCATACAGGTTGCTTCTGTCAAACCAGACGTGATCTGCTTAACAGAAACTTTCCTCCTTTATGATGTCTCTGATTCCATAGTATCTCTCCGGGGCTACTCCCTCCTCCGGTATGATAGACCTGAGCCTCGTCCTGGAGGCGGGGTTGCTATCTTTATCAAAAACTCTCTTCCTCACTCGCCCTGCACTGCACTCTCTCCACCTCACCCCCAGGAATACCTCTGGCTACGGCTTCCCCTTCGCTCCCACCTCTTGTTCATATGTGTGTTGTACCGTCCACCAAACAGTGATGACTCCTCTACATCTCGCTGTCTGATGATATGGACCAACTTCTATCTACTCATCCCAACTCTCTCTTCCTCATATGTGGTGATTTCAACTGTCATCATGCCAGTTGGCTGGGTGTGGGTACCTCTCTCACCAGCCATGGCTCCTCAGCAAAGGACTTCTGCGACTCACTGGGACTGACACAATCTGTCAATTTCCCGACCCGGATCTCAGTCAACGGAACATCTTCTCTTCTGGACTTGGTTATGACTAACTTCCCTGAAAATGTCTGCTGCTCTTCTTCTGCTCCGATCGGATCATCTGATCATGTCCTTGTTAAAGTGGACATCTCTCTGACCATCCTCAGGGAGCCTGCTCAGCGTCGACGAGTCTGGCATTTCACTCAGGCCAACTGGCACGGTCTTCAAGCAGCCATCAATCATCTGGACTGGTCTCCCATCTCTACCACCTCTGACATCAACTCATCCTGGGAATTCTTCCAAAGTAAATTGCTCTCTCTCATGCACAGATTTATCCCATCTCGTCTTCAGTTGTCATACCCTTCCTCCCGTCCATGGTACACGGAATCTTGTGGTGAGGCTGTTGCCCAGAAACAACTTGCCTTCGTCTCCTGGAAAGCAAATCCAACGGAAGGAAATCTCATTTCCTTTCACAAAGCCCGAAACAAGTGTGTGTCCACCCTCAGGAGAGCCAGGAAACAATTATCTCTCCGTTCTCAAGACCGAACTCTCTTATCTGTCCCCCTCTTCCAAATCCTGGTGGCGTCTGGTCAAATCCGTTTCTGGTGTTTGTTCCCCCTCCATCCCCTCCCTTACCTCAAACGGCTACACAGCTGACTCCGCACGTGAAAAAGCTGAATGCCTCAACTCTGTGTTTGCCTCTAAATCTTGTGTCCCAAACCCATCCCTCTCTGTACCCACCATACCCAGTCGTACCCTGCTGCTCCTGGACTCCGTGTCCTTTCCTCCTGACAAGGTGGAAAAGTTTCTGTCAACCCTCGACTCTGATTCTGCAACTGGACCCGACGGCATCAGCCCACGGGTCCTAAAATCCTGCTCTGCTGTTCTAGCTCACCCTCTCTCTGTTCTCTTCACCCTCTCTTTTGCTCAAGGTCAACTGCCATCTGCTTGGAAATCAGCCAACATCACCGCTTTGCACAAAAAAGGTGCAAAAACAGATCCTAGCAACTACAGACCAATCAGCCTTCTCCCAATTATCAGCAAAGTCATGGAATCCATCATTGCTTCTGATATGAAATCTTTCCTCTTCTCCAATGGCTTGATCTCTGATCATCAATTTGGTTTCAGACCAGGTCACTCTACTCTGGACATGCTGCTTCTGCTGTCTCAACAATGGATGGAGGTCCTCAATGCCAAACAGGAAATTAGAGCTGTCTCCCTCGACATATCACGTGCCTTCGACACGGTCTGGCACCCCGCTCTGCTCACCAAACTCTCCTCCTTTGGTATCCATGGAAATCTCCACGCATGGCTGGCGGACTTCCTCTCTAGTCGTCGTCAACGTGTGGCCCTGAATGGGTTTCTCTCATCTCCTCTTCCTGTTCAGGCTGGAGTTCCCCAAGGCAGTGTTCTGGGCCCCGTGCTTTTTCTGGTCTTCATCAATGATCTCTCTGACTCTCTCGAAAATCCTCTCTATCTCTTTGCTGATGACTCCACTCTCTGCCGCTCCATTCCTCTTCCCTCAGATCGGCAGTCTGCTGCCTCCTCACTCTCTGAAGACCTGGACAAAATCACAGACTGGTCAAACAAGTGGAACATGTCTTTCAATCCTGACAAATCTCACACTCTTACTATGTCTCTCCGAAAAGATCGACTGGACAACCCTCCCATCTACTTTCTCAACAATCCTCTCCAAGAAGTTCTGTCGCTCAGATTTTGGGTCTCACTATCTGCCATGATCTTTCTTGGGAAAACCACATTTCCAAGCTGGCCTCCAAAGCCAGTCGCCGACTGGGCATCCTCCGTCGTGCGAAGTCCTTCCTCGGCACACCTGAGCTCCTCACCACATACAAGGCTTTCATCCGCAGCTCAATGGAATACTGTTCTCCCCTATGGGCCGGTGCTCCTGCCCTTCACGCTGTTGAAACCAAAGCTTTCAGAATTATTGGAATCTCCCGCGATGAAGCTATCTCTGAGGGCCTTTCACTCACTCACCGCAGGCAGGTAGGTGGTCTTTCTGTCTTCTACCGACTCTCTCCGGCCTTGCACCCCCAGCTCTCTCTGTGCTCTGTCCCCCAAATATTCCTACAGGTCGCACAAGATCTGCCAGCAACCCTCTGATGGTTAAACTGCCGAAATCTCGGCTCTCCGCTCACCTTCACTCTTTCATTCCTCTTTTCTCCCGCCTCTGGAACAAACTCCCTCACTCCCTTCAATCCCACTCCTCCCTCCAGGTCTTTAAAACAGCTGTTCACCACCATCTCTTATCTTCCCCCATCCAAAACCTTGATCTTTTCTACCCCCGCTAATTCACCCCAGATCCACCTTGTTTGAAATTCCAACTTCTTTCCTGGAAGTCCTGGCAGTGTCCATATGTTTTATACCTCTCCCACTGCCCCTTTCCCACGCCCCCCCCCCCCCCCAAAGCCCTCGCCCTCTCTCAGATCTCTCGATGTCTCCATGTCTCTCGGTCCCTGCTCTCAAATGTTGTGTTTGTGTCCTTCCCCCTCTCTCCCCATCTTGTCTAACCGCTCCTATGTTATATGTTTTATGTGTCGGTTTGTCTTTCTGTGTGATTAATGTTCGCTCTTTCACGAGCCTCGATATTGTATACAAAAAAAAAAAAAAAAAAAAAAAAAAAAAAAAAAAGTGGTTTTTCCACACTAATACAAGTGCAAAAGTGGTTTCCTGCACCAACACAAGTGCGAAAGTGGTTTTTCAACACTAACACAAGTGCGAAAAGTGTTTTTCAACACTAACACAAGTGCGAAAAGTGGTTTTTCAACACTAACACAAGTGCGAAAGTGGTTTTTCAACACTAACACAAGTGCGAAAAGTGGTTTTTCAACACTAACACAAGTGGCGAAAAGTTGTTTTCAACACTAACACAAGTGCGAAAAGTGGTTTTTCAACACTAACACAAGTGCGAAAGTGGTTTTTCCACACTAATACAAGTGCAAAAGTGGTTTCCTGCACCAACACAAGTGCGAAAAGTGGTTTTTCAAACTATCACAAGTGCAAAAAGTGTTTTTTCCACACTAATACAAGTGCAAAAGTGGTTTCCTGCACCAACACAAGTGCGAAAAGTGGTTTTTCAACACTAACACAAGTGCGAAAAGTGTTTTTCAACACTAACAAAAGTGCGAAAAGTCGTTTTTCAACACTAACACAAGTGCGAAAAGTGGTTTTTCCACACTAATACAAATGCGAAAGTGGTTTTTCAACACTATCACAAGTGCAAAAAGTGTTTTTTCCACACTAATACAAGTGCAAAAGTGGTTTCCTGCACCAACACAAGTGCGAAAAGTGGTTTTTCAACACTAACACAAGTGCGAAAAGTGGTTTTTCAACACTAACACAAGTGCGAAAAGTGGTTTTTCAACACTAACACAAGTGCAAAAAGTGGTTTTTCCACACTAATACAAGTGCAAAAGTGGTTTCCTGCACCAACACAAGTGCGAAAAGTGGTTTTTCAACACTAACACAAGTGCGAAAAGTGGTTTTTCAACACTAACACAAGTGCGAAAAGTGGTTTTTCAACACTAACACAAGTGCGAAAAGTGGTTTTTCAACACTAACACAAGTGCGAAAAGTGGTTTTTCAACACTAACACAAGTGCGAAAAGTTGTTTTTCAACACTAACACAAGTGCGAAAAGTGGTTTTTCAACACTAACACAAGTGCGAAAAGTGGTTTTTCCACACTAATACAAGTGCAAAAGTGGTTTCCTGCACCAACACAAGTGCGAAAAGTGGTTTTTCAACACTAACACAAGTGCGAAAAGTGGTTTTTCAACACTAACACAAGTGCGAAAAGTGGTTTTTCAACACTAACACAAGTGCGAAAAGTGGTTTTTCCACACTAACACAAGTGCGAAAAGTGGTTTTTCCACACTAATACAAGTGCAAAAGTGGTTTCCTGCACCAACACAAGTGCGAAAAGTGGTTTTTCAACACTAACACAAGTGCGAAAAGTGGTTTTTCAACACTAACACAAGTGCGAAAAGTGGTTTTTCAACACTAACACAAGTGCGAAAAGTGGTTTTTCAACACTAACACAAGTGCGAAAAGTGGTTTTTCAACACTAACACAAGTGCGAAAAGTTGTTTTTCAACACTAACACAAGTGCGAAAAGTGGTTTTTCAACACTAACACAAGTGCGAAAAGTGGTTTTTCCACACTAATACAAGTGCAAAAGTGGTTTCCTGCACCAACACAAGTGCGAAAAGTGGTTTTTCAAAACTATCACAAGTGCAAAAAGTGTTTTTTCCACACTAATACAAGTGCAAAAGTGGTTTCCTGCACCAACACAAGTGCGAAAAGTGGTTTTTCAACACTAACACAAGTGCGAAAAGTGGTTTTTCAACACTAACAAAAGTGCGAAAAGTCGTTTTCAACACTAACACAAGTGCGAAAAGTGGTTTTTCCACACTAATACAAATGCGAAAAGTGGTTTTTCAACACTATCACAAGTGCAAAAAGTGTTTTTTCCACACTAATACAAGTGCAAAAGTGGTTTCCTGCACCAACACAAGTGCGAAAAGAGGTTTTTCAACACTAACACAAGTGCGAAAAGTGGTTTTTCAACACTAACACAAGTGCGAAAAGTAGTTTTTCAACACTAACACAAGTGCGAAAAGTGGTTTTTCCACACTAATACAAGTGCAAAAGTGGTTTCCTGCACCAACACAAGTGCGAAAAGTGGTTTTTCAACACTATCACAAGTGCAAAAAGTGTTTTTTCAACACTAACACAAGTGCGAAAAGTGGTTTTTCAACACTAATACAAGTGCAAAAGTGGTTTCCTGCACCAACACAAGTGCGAAAAGTGGTTTTTCAAAACTATCACAAGTGCAAAAAGTGTTTTTTCCACACTAATACAAGTGCAAAAGTGGTTTCCTGCACCAACACAAGTGCGAAAAGTGGTTTTTCAACACTAACACAAGTGCGAAAAGTGGTTTTTCAACACTAACAAAAGTGCGAAAAGTGGTTTTTCAACACTAACACAAGTGCGAAAAGTGGTTTTTCCACACTAATACAAATGCGAAAGTGGTTTTTCAACACTATCACAAGTGCAAAAAGTGTTTTTTCCACACTAATACAAGTGCAAAAGTGGTTTCCTGCACCAACACAAGTGCGAAAAGTGGTTTTTCAACACTAACACAAGTGCGCAAGTGCGAAAAGTGGTTTTTCAACACTAACACAAGTGCGAAAAGTGGTTTTTCAACACTAACACAAGTGCGAAAAGTGGTTTTTCCACACTAATACAAGTGCAAAAGTGGTTTCCTGCACCAACACAAGTGCGAAAAGTGGTTTTTCAACACTAACACAAGTGCGAAAAGTGGTTTTTCAACACTAACACAAGTGCGAAAAGTGGTTTTTCAACACTAACACAAGTGCGAAAGTGGTTTTCAACACTAACACAAGTGCGAAAAGTGGTTTTCAACACTAACACAAGTGCGAAAAGTTGTTTTTCAACACTAACACAAGTGCGAAAAGTGGTTTTTCAACACTAACACAAGTGCGAAAAGTGGTTTTCCACACTAATACAAGTGCAAAAAGTGGTTTCCTGCACCAACACAAGTGCGAAAAGTGGTTTTTCAACACTAACACAAGTGCGAAAAGTGGTATTTTCAACACTAACACAAGTGCGAAAAGTGGTTTTTCAACACTAACACAAGTGCGAAAAGTGGTTTTTCCACACTAACACAAGTGCGAAAAGTGGTTTTTCCACACTAATACAAGTGCAAAAGTGGTTTCCTGCACCAACACAAGTGCGAAAAGTGGTTTTTCAACACTAACACAAGTGCGAAAAGTGGTTTTTCAACACTAACACAAGTGCGAAAAGTGGTTTTTCAACACTAACACAAGTGCGAAAAGTGGTTTTTCAACACTAACACAAGTGCGAAAAGTGGTTTTTCAACACTAACACAAGTGCGAAAAGTTGTTTTTCAACACTAACACAAGTGCGAAAAGTGGTTTTTCAACACTAACACAAGTGCGAAAAGTGGTTTTTCCACACTAATACAAGTGCAAAAGTGGTTTCCTGCACCAACACAAGTGCGAAAAGTGGTTTTTCAAAAGTATCACAAGTGCAAAAAGTGTTTTTTCCACACTAATACAAGTGCAAAAGTGGTTTCCTGCACCAACACAAGTGCGAAAAGTGGTTTTTCAACACTAACACAAGTGCGAAAAGTGGTTTTTCAACACTAACAAAAGTGCGAAAAGTCGTTTTTCAACACTAACACAAGTGCGAAAAGTGGTTTTTCCACACTAATACAAATGCGAAAAGTGGTTTTTCAACACTATCACAAGTGCAAAAAGTGTTTTTTCCACACTAATACAAGTGCAAAAGTGGTTTCCTGCACCAACACAAGTGCGAAAAGAGGTTTTTCAACACTAACACAAGTGCGAAAAGTGGTTTTTCAACACTAACACAAGTGCGAAAAGTAGTTTTTCAACACTAACACAAGTGCGAAAAGTGGTTTTTCCACACTAATACAAGTGCAAAAGTGGTTTCCTGCACCAACACAAGTGCGAAAAGTGGTTTTTCAACACTATCACAAGTGCAAAAAGTGTTTTTTCAACACTAACACAAGTGCGAAAAGTGGTTTTTCAACACTAATACAAGTGCAAAAGTGGTTTCCTGCACCAACACAAGTGCGAAAAGTGGTTTTTCAAAACTATCACAAGTGCAAAAAGTGTTTTTTCCACACTAATACAAGTGCAAAAGTGGTTTCCTGCACCAACACAAGTGCGAAAAGTGGTTTTTCAACACTAACACAAGTGCGAAAAGTGGTTTTTCAACACTAACAAAAGTGCGAAAAGTGGTTTTTCAACACTAACACAAGTGCGAAAAGTGGTTTTTCCACACTAATACAAATGCGAAAAGTGGTTTTTCAACACTATCACAAGTGCAAAAAGTGTTTTTTCCACACTAATACAAGTGCAAAAGTGGTTTCCTGCACCAACACAAGTGCGAAAAGTGGTTTTTCAACACTAACACAAGTGCGAAAAGTGGTTTTTCAACACTAACACAAGTGCGAAAAGTGGTTTTTCAACACTAACACAAGTGCGAAAAGTGGTTTTTCCACACTAATACAAGTGCAAAAGTGGTTTCCTGCACCAACACAAGTGCGAAAAGTGGTTTTTCAACACTAACACAAGTGCGAAAAGTGGTTTTTCAACACTAACACAAGTGCGAAAAGTGGTTTTTCAACACTAACACAAGTGCGAAAAGTGGTTTTTCAACACTAACACAAGTGCGAAAAGTGGTTTTTCAACACTAACACAAGTGCGAAAAGTTGTTTTTCAACACTAACACAAGTGCGAAAAGTGGTTTTTCAACACTAACACAAGTGCGAAAAGTGGTTTTTCCACACTAATACAAGTGCAAAAGTGGTTTCCTGCACCAACACAAGTGCGAAAAGTGGTTTTTCAAAACTATCACAAGTGCAAAAAGTGTTTTTTCCACACTAATACAAGTGCAAAAGTGGTTTCCTGCACCAACACAAGTGCGAAAAGTGGTTTTTCAACACTAACACAAGTGCGAAAAGTGGTTTTTCAACACTAACAAAAGTGCGAAAAGTCGTTTTTCAACACTAACACAAGTGCGAAAAGTGGTTTTTCCACACTAATACAAATGCGAAAAGTGGTTTTTCAACACTATCACAAGTGCAAAAAGTGTTTTTTCCACACTAATACAAGTGCAAAA
Source organism: Myxine glutinosa (assembly GCF_964187855.1). Taxonomy (NCBI): domain Eukaryota; kingdom Metazoa; phylum Chordata; class Myxini; order Myxiniformes; family Myxinidae; genus Myxine; species Myxine glutinosa. The sequence goes on along the minus strand of NW_027618365.1, from coordinate 47,875 downwards.
GTGGTTTCCTGCACCAACACAAGTGCGAAAAGAGGTTTTTCAACACTAACACAAGTGCGAAAAGTGGTTTTTCAACACTAACACAAGTGCGAAAAGTAGTTTTTCAACACTAACACAAGTGCGAAAAGTGGTTTTTCCACACTAATACAAGTGCAAAAGTGGTTTCCTGCACCAACACAAGTGCGAAAAGTGGTTTTTCAACACTATCACAAGTGCAAAAAGTGTTTTTTCAACACTAACACAAGTGCGAAAAGTGGTTTTTCAACACTAATACAAGTGCAAAAGTGGTTTCCTGCACCAACACAAGTGCGAAAAGTGGTTTTTCAAAACTATCACAAGTGCAAAAAGTGTTTTTTCCACACTAATACAAGTGCAAAAGTGGTTTCCTGCACCAACACAAGTGCGAAAAGTGGTTTTTCAACACTAACACAAGTGCGAAATGTGGTTTTTCAACACTAACACAAGTGCGAAAAGTGGTTTTTCAACACTAACACAAGTGCGAAAAGTTGTTTTTCAACACTAACACAAGTGCGAAAAGTGGTTTTTCAACACTAACACAAGTGCGAAAAGTGGTTTTTCCACACTAATACAAGTGCAAAAGTGGTTTCCTGCACCAACACAAGTGCGAAAAGTGGTTTTTCAAAACTATCACAAGTGCAAAAAGTGTTTTTTCCACACTAATACAAGTGCAAAAGTGGTTTCCTGCACCAACACAAGTGCGAAAAGTGGTTTTTCAACACTAACACAAGTGCGAAAAGTGGTTTTTCAACACTAACAAAAGTGCGAAAAGTCGTTTTTCAACACTAACACAAGTGCGAAAAGTGGTTTTTCCACACTAATACAAATGCGAAAAGTGGTTTTTCAACACTATCACAAGTGCAAAAAGTGTTTTTTCCACACTAATACAAGTGCAAAAGTGGTTTCCTGCACCAACACAAGTGCGAAAAGAGGTTTTTCAACACTAACACAAGTGCGAAAAGTGGTTTTTCAACACTAACACAAGTGCGAAAAGTAGTTTTTCAACACTAACACAAGTGCGAAAAGTGGTTTATCCACACTAATACAAGTGCAAAAGTGGTTTCCTGCACCAACACAAGTGCGAAAAGTGGTTTTTCAACACTATCACAAGTGCAAAAAGTGTTTTTTCAACACTAACACAAGTGCGAAAAGTGGTTTTTCAACACTAATACAAGTGCAAAAGTGGTTTCCTGCACCAACACAAGTGCGAAAAGTGGTTTTTCAAAACTATCACAAGTGCAAAAAGTGTTTTTTCCACACTAATACAAGTGCAAAAGTGGTTTCCTGCACCAACACAAGTGCGAAAAGTGGTTTTTCAACACTAACACAAGTGCGAAAAGTGGTTTTTCAACACTAACAAAAGTGCGAAAAGTGGTTTTTCAACACTAACACAAGTGCGAAAAGTGGTTTTTCCACACTAATACAAATGCGAAAAGTGGTTTTTCAACACTATCACAAGTGCAAAAAGTGTTTTTTCCACACTAATACAAGTGCAAAAGTGGTTTCCTGCACCAACACAAGTGCGAAAAGTGGTTTTTCAACACTAACACAAGTGCGAAAAGTGGTTTTTCCACACTAATACAAATGCGAAAAGTGGTTTTTCAACACTATCACAAGTGCAAAAAGTGTTTTTTCCACACTAATACAAGTGCAAAAGTGGTTTCCTGCACCAACACAAGTGCGAAAAGTGGTTTTTCAACACTAACACAAGTGCGAAAAGTGGTTTTTCAACACTAACAAAAGTGCGAAAAGTCGTTTTTCAACACTAACACAAGTGCGAAAAGTGGTTTTTCCACACTAATACAAATGCGAAAAGTGGTTTTTCAACACTATCACAAGTGCGAAAAGTGGTTTTTCAACACTAACACAAGTGCGAAAAGTAGTTTTTCAACACTAACACAAGTGCGAAAAGTGGTTTTTCCACACTAATACAAATGCGAAAAGAGGTTTTTCAACACTAACACAAGTGCGAAAAGTGGTTTTTCAACACTAACACAAGTGCGAAAAGTAGTTTTTCAACACTAACACAAGTGCGAAAAGTGGTTTTTCCACACTAATACAAGTGCAAAAGTGGTTTCCTGCACCAACACAAGTGCGAAAAGTGGTTTTTCAACACTATCACAAGTGCAAAAAGTGTTTTTTCAACACTAACACAAGTGCGAAAAGTGGTTTTTCAACACTAATACAAGTGCAAAAGTGGTTTCCTGCACCAACACAAGTGCGAAAAGTGGTTTTTCAAAACTATCACAAGTGCAAAAAGTGTTTTTTCCACACTAATACAAGTGCAAAAGTGGTTTCCTGCACCAACACAAGTGCGAAAAGTGGTTTTTCAACACTAACACAAGTGCGAAAAGTGGTTTTTCAACACTAACAAAAGTGCGAAAAGTGGTTTTTCAACACTAACACAAGTGCGAAAAGTGGTTTTTCCACACTAATACAAATGCGAAAAGTGGTTTTTCAACACTATCACAAGTGCAAAAAGTGTTTTTTCCACACTAATACAAGTGCAAAAGTGGTTTCCTGCACCAACACAAGTGCGAAAAGTGGTTTTTCAACACTAACACAAATGCGAAAAGTGGTTTTTCAACACTAACACAAGTGCGAAAAGTGGTTTTTCAACACTAACACAAGTGCGAAAAGTGGTTTTTCCACACTAATACAAGTGCAAAAGTGGTTTCCTGCACCAACACAAGTGCGAAAAGTGGTTTTTCAACACTAACACAAGTGCGAAAAGTGGTTTTTCAACACTAACACAAGTGCGAAAAGTGGTTTTTCAACACTAACACAAGTGCGAAAAGTGGTTTTTCAACACTAACACAAGTGCGAAAAGTGGTTTTTCAACACTAACACAAGTGCGAAAAGTTGTTTTTCAACACTAACACAAGTGCGAAAAGTGGTTTTTCAACACTAACACAAGTGCGAAAAGTGGTTTTTCCACACTAATACAAGTGCAAAAGTGGTTTCCTGCACCAACACAAGTGCGAAAAGTGGTTTTTCAAAACTATCACAAGTGCAAAAAGTGTTTTTTCCACACTAATACAAGTGCAAAAGTGGTTTCCTGCACCAACACAAGTGCGAAAAGTGGTTTTTCAACACTAACACAAGTGCGAAAAGTGGTTTTTCAACACTAACAAAAGTGCGAAAAGTCGTTTTTCAACACTAACACAAGTGCGAAAAGTGGTTTTTCCACACTAATACAAATGCGAAAAGTGGTTTTTCAACACTATCACAAGTGCAAAAAGTGTTTTTTCCACACTAATACAAGTGCAAAAGTGGTTTCCTGCACCAACACAAGTGCGAAAAGAGGTTTTTCAACACTAACACAAGTGCGAAAAGTGGTTTTTCAACACTAACACAAGTGCGAAAAGTAGTTTTTCAACACTAACACAAGTGCGAAAGTGGTTTTTCCACACTAATACAAGTGCAAAAGTGGTTTCCTGGCACCAACACAAGTGCGAAAAGTGGTTTTTCAACACTATCACAAGTGCAAAAAGTGTTTTTTCAACACTAACACAAGTGCGAAAAGTGGTTTTTCAACACTAATACAAGTGCAAAAGTGGGTTTCCTGCACCAACACAAGTGCGAAAAGTGGTTTTTCAAAACTATCACAAGTGCAAAAAGTGTTTTTTCCACACTAATACAAGTGCAAAAGTGGTTTCCTGCACCAACACAAGTGCGAAAAGTGGTTTTTCAACACTAACACAAGTGCGAAAAGTGGTTTTTCAACACTAACAAAAGTGCGAAAAGTCGTTTTTCAACACTAACACAAGTGCGAAAAGTGGTTTTTCCACACTAATACAAATGCGAAAAGTGGTTTTTCAACACTATCACAAGTGCAAAAAGTGTTTTTTCCACACTAATACAAGTGCAAAAGTGGTTTCCTGCACCAACACAAGTGCGAAAAGAGGTTTTTCAACACTAACACAAGTGCGAAAAGTGGTTTTTCAACACTAACACAAGTGCGAAAAGTAGTTTTTCAACACTAACACAAGTGCGAAAAGTGGTTTTTCCACACTAATACAAGTGCAAAAGTGGTTTCCTGCACCAACACAAGTGCGAAAAGTGGTTTTTCAACACTATCACAAGTGCAAAAGTGTTTTTTCAACACTAACACAAGTGCGGAAAGTGGTTTTTCAACACTAATACAAGTGCAAAAGTGGTTTCCTGCACCAACACAAGTGCGAAAAGTGGTTTTTCAAAACTATCACAAGTGCAAAAAGTGTTTTTTCCACACTAATACAAGTGCAAAAGTGGTTTCCTGCACCAACACAAGTGCGAAAAGTGGTTTTTCAACACTAACACAAGTGCGAAAAGTGGTTTTTCAACACTAACAAAAGTGCGAAAAGTGGTTTTTCAACACTAACACAAGTGCGAAAAGTGGTTTTTCCACACTAATACAAATGCGAAAAGTGGTTTTTCAACACTATCACAAGTGCAAAAAGTGTTTTTTCCACACTAATACAAGTGCAAAAGTGGTTTCCTGCACCAACACAAGTGCGAAAAGTGGTTTTTCAACACTAACACAAGTGCGAAAAGTGGTTTTTCCACACTAATACAAATGCGAAAAGTGGTTTTTCAACACTATCACAAGTGCAAAAAGTGTTTTTTCCACACTAATACAAGTGCAAAGTGGTTTCCTGCACCAACACAAGTGCGAAAAGTGGTTTTTCAACACTAACACAAGTGCGAAAAGTGGTTTTTCAACACTAACAAAAGTGCGAAAAGTAGTTTTTCAACACTAACACAAGTGCGAAAAGTGGTTTTTCCACACTAATACAAGTGCAAAAGTGGTTTCCTGCACCAACACAAGTGCGAAAAGTGGTTTTTCAACACTATCACAAGTGCAAAAAGTGTTTTTTCAACACTAACACAAGTGCGAAAAGTAGTTTTTCAACACTAACACAAGTGCGAAAAGTGGTTTTTCCACACTAATACAAATGCGAAAAGAGGTTTTTCAACACTAACACAAGTGCGAAAAGTGGTTTTTCAACACTAACACAAGTGCGAAAAGTAGTTTTTCAACACTAACACAAGTGCGAAAAGTGGTTTTTCCACACTAATACAAGTGCAAAAGTGGTTTCCTGCACCAACACAAGTGCGAAAAGTGGTTTTTCAACACTATCACAAGTGCAAAAAGTGTTTTTTCAACAATAACACAAGTGCGAAAAGTGGTTTTTCAACACTAATACAAGTGCAAAAGTGGTTTCCTGCACCAACACAAGTGCGAAAAGTGGTTTTTCAAAACTATCACAAGTGCAAAAAGTGTTTTTTCCACACTAATACAAGTGCAAAAGTGGTTTCCCTGCACCAACACAAGTGCGAAAAGTGGTTTTTCAAACACTAACACATTGCGAAAAGTGGTTTTTCAACACTAACAAAAGTGCGAAAAGTGGTTTTTCAACACTAACACAAGTGCGAAAAGTGGTTTTTTCCACACTAATACAATGCGAAAAAGTGGTTTTTCAACACTATCACAAGTGCAAAAAGTGTTTTTTCCACACTAATACAAGTGCAAAAGAGTGCAAAAGTGGTTTCCTGCACCAACACAAGTGCGAAAAGTGGTTTTTCAACACTAACACAAGTGCGAAAAGTGGTTTTTCAACACTAACACAAGTGCGAAAAGTGGTTTTTCAACACTAACACAAGTGCGAAAAGTGGTTTTTCCACACTAATACAAGTGCAAAAGTGGTTTCCTGCACCAACACAAGTGCGAAAAGTGGTTTTTCAACACTAACACAAGTGCGAAAAGTGGTTTTTCAACACTAACACAAGTGCGAAAAGTGGTTTTTCAACACTAACACAAGTGCGAAAAGTGGTTTTTCAACACTAACACAAGTGCGAAAAGTGGTTTTTCAACACTAACACAAGTGCGAAAAGTTGTTTTTCAACACTAACACAAGTGCGAAAAGTGGTTTTTCAACACTAACACAAGTGCGAAAAGTGGTTTTTCCACACTAATACAAGTGCAAAAGTGGTTTCCTGCACCAACACAAGTGCGAAAAGTGGTTTTTCAAAACTATCACAAGTGCAAAAAGTGTTTTTTCCACACTAATACAAGTGCAAAAGTGGTTTCCTGCACCAACACAAGTGCGAAAAGTGGTTTTTCAACACTAACACAAGTGCGAAAAGTGGTTTTTCAACACTAACAAAAGTGCGAAAAGTCGTTTTTCAACACTAACACAAGTGCGAAAAGTGGTTTTTCCACACTAATACAAATGCGAAAAGTGGTTTTTCAACACTATCACAAGTGCAAAAAGTGTTTTTTCCACACTAATACAAGTGCAAAAGTGGTTTCCTGCACCAACACAAGTGCGAAAAGAGGTTTTTCAACACTAACACAAGTGCGAAAAGTGGTTTTTCAACACTAACACAAGTGCGAAAAGTAGTTTTTCAACACTAACACAAGTGCGAAAAGTGGTTTTTCCACACTAATACAAGTGCAAAAGTGGTTTCCTGCACCAACACAAGTGCGAAAAGTGGTTTTTCAACACTATCACAAGTGCAAAAAGTGTTTTTTCAACACTAACACAAGTGCGAAAAGTGGTTTTTCAACACTAATACAAGTGCAAAAGTGGTTTCCTGCACCAACACAAGTGCGAAAAGTGGTTTGTCAAAACTATCACAAGTGCAAAAAGTGTTTTTTCCACACTAATACAAGTGCAAAAGTGGTTTCCTGCACCAACACAAGTGCGAAAAGTGGTTTTTCAACACTAACACAAGTGCGAAATGTGGTTTTTCAACACTAACACAAGTGCGAAAAGTGGTTTTTCAACACTAACACAAGTGCGAAAAGTTGTTTTTCAACACTAACACAAGTGCGAAAAGTGGTTTTTCAACACTAACACAAGTGCGAAAAGTGGTTTTTCCACACTAATACAAGTGCAAAAGTGGTTTCCTGCACCAACACAAGTGCGAAAAGTGGTTTTTCAAAACTATCACAAGTGCAAAAAGTGTTTTTTTCCACACTAATACAAGTGCAAAAGTGGTTTCCTGCACCAACACAAGTGCGAAAAGTGGTTTTTCAACACTAACACAAGTGCGAAAAGTGGTTTTTCAACACTAACAAAAGTGCGAAAAGTCGTTTTTCAACACTAACACAAGTGCGAAAAGTGGTTTTTCCACACTAATACAAATGCGAAAAGTGGTTTTTCAACACTATCACAAGTGCAAAAAGTGTTTTTTCCACACTAATACAAGTGCAAAAGTGGTTTCCTGCACCAACACAAGTGCGAAAAGAGGTTTTTCAACACTAACACAAGTGCGAAAAGTGGTTTTTCAACACTAACACAAGTGCGAAAAGTAGTTTTTCAACACTAACACAAGTGCGAAAAGTGGTTTTTCCACACTAATACAAGTGCAAAAGTGGTTTACTGCACCAACACAAGTGCGAAAAGTGGTTTTTCAACACTATCACAAGTGCAAAAAGTGTTTTTTCAACACTAACACAAGTGCGAAAAGTGGTTTTTCAACACTAATACAAGTGCAAAAGTGGTTTCCTGCACCAACACAAGTGCGAAAAGTGGTTTTTCAAAACTATCACAAGTGCAAAAAGTGTTTTTTCCACACTAATACAAGTGCAAAAGTGGTTTCCTGCACCAACACAAGTGCGAAAAGTGGTTTTTCAACACTAACACAAGTGCGAAAAGTGGTTTTTCAACACTAACAAAAGTGCGAAAAGTGGTTTTTCAACACTAACACAAGTGCGAAAAGTGGTTTTTCCACACTAATACAAATGCGAAAAGTGGTTTTTCAACACTATCACAAGTGCAAAAAGTGTTTTTTCCACACTAATACAAGTGCAAAAGTGGTTTCCTGCACCAACACAAGTGCGAAAAGTGGTTTTTCAACACTAACACAAGTGCGAAAAGTGGTTTTTCAACACTAACACAAGTGCGAAAAGTGGTTTACAAGTGCGAAAAGTGGTTTTTCCACACTAATACAAGTGCAAAAGTGGTTTCCTGCACCAACACAAGTGCGAAAAGTGGTTTTTCAACACTAACACAAGTGCGAAAAGTGGTTTTTCAACACTAACACAAGTGCGAAAAGTGGTTTTTCAACACTAACACAAGTGCGAAAAGTGGTTTTTCAACACTAACACAAGTGCGAAAAGTGGTTTTTCAACACTAACACAAGTGCGAAAAGTTGTTTTTCAACACTAACACAAGTGCGAAAAGTGGTTTTTCAACACTAACACAAGTGCGAAAAGTGGTTTTTCCACACTAATACAAGTGCAAAAGTGGTTTCCTGCACCAACACAAGTGCGAAAAGTGGTTTTTCAAAACTATCACAAGTGCAAAAAGTGTTTTTTCCACACTAATACAAGTGCAAAAGTGGTTTCCTGCACCAACACAAGTGCGAAAAGTGGTTTTTCAACACTAACACAAGTGCGAAAAGTGGTTTTTCAACACTAACAAAAGTGCGAAAAGTCGTTTTTCAACACTAACACAAGTGCGAAAAGTGGTTTTTCCACACTAATACAAATGCGAAAAGTGGTTTTTTCAACACTATCACAAGTGCAAAAAGTGTTTTTTCCACACTAATACAAGTGCAAAAGTGGTTTCCTGCACCAACACAAGTGCGAAAAGAGGTTTTTCAACACTAACACAAGTGCGAAAAGTGGTTTTTCAACACTAACACAAGTGCGAAAAGTAGTTTTTCAACACTAACACAAGTGCGAAAAGTGGTTTTTCCACACTAATACAAGTGCAAAAGTGGTTTCCTGCACCAACACAAGTGCGAAAAGTGGTTTTTCAACACTATCACAAGTGCAAAAAGTGTTTTTTCAACACTAACACAAGTGCGAAAAGTGGTTTTTCAACACTAATACAAGTGCAAAAGTGGTTTCCTGCACCAACACAAGTGCGAAAAGTGGTTTTTCAAAACTATCACAAGTGCAAAAAGTGTTTTTTCCACACTAATACAAGTGCAAAAGTGGTTTCCTGCACCAACACAAGTGCGAAAAGTGGTTTTTCAACACTAACACAAGTGCGAAATGTGGTTTTTCAACACTAACAAAAGTGCGAAAAGTGGTTTTTCAACACTAACACAAGTGCGAAAAGTGGTTTTTCCACACTAATACAAATGCGAAAAGTGGTTTTTCAACACTATCACAAGTGCAAAAAGTGTTTTTTCCACACTAATACAAGTGCAAAAGTGGTTTCCTGCACCAACACAAGTGCGAAAAGTGGTTTTTCAACACTAACACAAGTGCGAAAAGTGGTTTTTCAATACTAACACAAGTGCAAAAAGTGGTTTTTCAACACTAACACAAGTGCGAAAAGTGGTTTTTCCACACTAATACAAGTGCAAAAGTGGTTTCCTGCACCAACACAAGTGCGAAAAGTGGTTTTTCAACACTAACACAAGTGCGAAAAGTGGTTTTTCAACACTAACACAAGTGCGAAAAGTGGTTTTTCAACACTAACACAAGTGCGAAAAGTGGTTTTTCAACACTAACACAAGTGCGAAAAGTGGTTTTTCAACACTAACACAAGTGCGAAAAGTGGTTTTTCAACACTAACACAAGTGCGAAAAGTTGTTTTTCAACACTAACACAAGTGCGAAAAGTGGTTTTTTCAACACTAACACAAGTGCGAAAAGTGGTTTTTCCACACTAATACAAGTGCAAAAGTGGTTTCCTGCACCAACACAAGTGCGAAAAGTGGTTTTTCAAAACTATCACAAGTGCGAAAAGTGGTTTTTCAACACTAACACAAGTGCAAAAAGTGTTTTTTCCACACTAATACAAGTGCAAAAGTGGTTTCCTGCACCAACACAAGTGCGAAAAGTGGTTTTTCAAAACTATCACAAGTGCGAAAAGTGGTTTTTCAACACTAACAAAAGTGCGAAAAGTCGTTTTTCAACACTAACACAAGTGCGAAAAGTGGTTTTTCCACACTAATACAAATGCGAAAAGTGGTTTTTCAACACTATCACAAGTGCAAAAAGTGTTTTTTCCACACTAATACAAGTGCAAAAGTGGTTTCCTGCACCAACACAAGTGCGAAAAGAGGTTTTTCAACACTAACACAAGTGCGAAAAGTGGTTTTTCAACACTAACACAAGTGCGAAAAGTAGTTTTTCAACACTAACACAAGTGCGAAAAGTGGTTTTTCCACACTAATACAAGTGCAAAAGTGGTTTCCTGCACCAACACAAGTGCGAAAAGTGGTTTTTCAACACTATCACAAGTGCAAAAAGTGTTTTTTCAACACTAACACAAGTGCGAAAAGTGGTTTTTCAACACTAATACAAGTGCAAAAGTGGTTTCCTGCACCAACACAAGTGCGAAAAGTGGTTTTTCAAAACTATCACAAGTGCAAAAAGTGTTTTTTCCACACTAATACAAGTGCAAAAGTGGTTTCCTGCACCAACACAAGTGCGAAAAGTGGTTTTTCAACACTAACACAAGTGCGAAAAGTGGTTTTTCAACACTAACAAAAGTGCGAAAAGTGGTTTTTCAACACTAACACAAGTGCGAAAAGTGGTTTTTCCACACTAATACAAATGCGAAAAGTGGTTTTTCAACACTATCACAAGTGCAAAAAGTGTTTTTTTCCACACTAATACAAGTGCAAAAGTGGTTTCCTGCACCAACACAAGTGCGAAAAGTGGTTTTTCAACACTAACACAAGTGCGAAAAGTGGTTTTTCAACACTAACACAAGTGCGAAAAGTGGTTTTTCAACACTAACACAAGTGCGAAAAGTGGTTTTTCCACACTAATACAAGTGCAAAAGTGGTTTCCTGCACCAACACAAGTGCGAAAAGTGGTTTTTCAACACTAACACAAGTGCGAAAAGTGGTTTTTCAACACTAACACAAGTGCAAAAAGTGGTTTTTCAACACTAACACAAGTGCGAAAAGTGGTTTTTCAACACTAACACAAGTGCGAAAAGTGGTTTTTCAACACTAACACAAGTGCGAAAAGTTGTTTTTCAACACTAACACAAGTGCGAAAAGTGGTTTTTCAACACTAACACAAGTGCGAAAAGTGGTTTTTCCACACTAATACAAGTGCAAAAGTGGTTTCCTGCACCAACACAAGTGCGAAAAGTGGTTTTTCAAAACTATCACAAGTGCAAAAAGTGTTTTTTCCACACTAATACAAGTGCAAAAGTGGTTTCCTGCACCAACACAAGTGCGAAAAGTGGTTTTTCAACACTAACACAAGTGCGAAAAGTGGTTTTTCAACACTAACAAAAGTGCGAAAAGTCGTTTTTCAACACTAACACAAGTGCGAAAAGTGGTTTTTCCACACTAATACAAATGCGAAAAGTGGTTTTTCAACACTATCACAAGTGCAAAAAGTGTTTTTTCCACACTAATACAAGTGCAAAAGTGGTTTCCTGCACCAACACAAGTGCGAAAAGAGCTTTTTCAACACTAACACAAGTGCGAAAAGTGGTTTTTCAACACTAACACAAGTGCGAAAAGTAGTTTTTCAACACTAACACAAGTGCGAAAAGTGGTTTTTCCACACTAATACAAGTGCAAAAGTGGTTTCCTGCACCAACACAAGTGCGAAAAGTGGTTTTTCAACACTATCACAAGTGCAAAAAGTGTTTTTTCAACACTAACACAAGTGCGAAAAGTGGTTTTTCAACACTAATACAAGTGCAAAAGTGGTTTCCTGCACCAACACAAGTGCGAAAAGTGGTTTTTCAAAACTATCACAAGTGCAAAAAGTGTTTTTTCCACACTAATACAAGTGCAAAAGTGGTTTCCTGCACCAACACAAGTGCGAAAAGTGGTTTTTCAACACTAACACAAGTGCAAAATGTGGTTTTTCAACACTAACAAAAGTGCGAAAAGTGGTTTTTCAACACTAACACAAGTGCGAAAAGTGGTTTTTCCACACTAATACAAATGCGAAAAGTGGTTTTTCAACACTATCACAAGTGCAAAAAGTGTTTTTTCCACACTAATACAAGTGCAAAAGTGGTTTCCTGCACCAACACAAGTGCGAAAAGTGGTTTTTCAACACTAACACAAGTGCGAAAAGTGGTTTTTTCAACACTAACACAAGTGCGAAAAGTGGTTTTTCAACACTAACACAAGTGCGAAAAGTGGTTTTTCCACACTAATACAAGTGCAAAAGTGGTTTCCTGCACCAACACAAGTGCGAAAAGTGGTTTTTCAACACTAACACAAGTGTGAAAAGTGGTTTTTCAACACTAACACAAGTGCGAAAAGTGGGTTTTCAACACTAACACAAGTGCGAAAAGTGGTTTTTCAACACTAACACAAGTGCGAAAAGTGGTTTTTCAACACTAACACAAGTGCGAAAAGTGGTTTTTCAACACTAACACAAGTGCGAAAAGTGGTTTTTCAACACTAACACAAGTGCGAAAGGTGGTTTTTCCACACTAATACAAGTGCAAAAGTGGTTTCCTGCACCAACACAAGTGCGAAAAGTGGTTTTTCAAAACTATCACAAGTGCAAAAAGTGTTTTTTCCACACTAATACAAGTGCAAAAGTGGTTTCCTGCACCAACACAAGTGCGAAAAGTGGTTTTTCAACACTAACAAAAGTGCGAAAAGTCGTTTTTCAACACTAACAAAAGTGCGAAAAGTCGTTTTTCAACACTAACACAAGTGCGAAAAGTGGTTTTTCCACACTAATACAAATGCGAAAAGTGGTTTTTCAACACTATCACAAGTGCAAAAAGTGTTTTTTCCACACTAATACAAGTGCAAAAGTGGTTTCCTGCACCAACACAAGTGCGAAAAGAGGTTTTTCAACACTAACACAAGTGCGAAAAGTGGTTTTTCAACACTAACACAAGTGCGAAAAGTGGTTTTTCAACACTAACACAAGTGCGAAAAGTGGTTTTTCCACACTAATACAAGTGCAAAAGTGGTTTCGTGCACCAACACAAGTGCGAAAAGTGGTTTTTCAACACTATCAGAAGTGCAAAAAGTGTTTTTTCCACACTAATACAAGTGCAAAAGTGTTTTCCTGCACAAACACAAGTGCGAAAAGTGGTTTTTCAACACTAACACAAGTGCGAAAAGTGGTTTTTCAACACTAACACAAGTGCGAAAAGTGGTTTTTCAACCATAACACAAGTGCGAAAAGTGGTTTTCCACACTAATACAAGTGCAAAAGTGGTTTGCTGCACCAACACAAGTGCGAAAAGTGGTTTTTCAACACTATCACAAGTGCAAAAAGTGTTTTTTCCACACTAATACAAGTGCAAAAGTGCTTTCCTGCACCAACACAAGTGCGAAAAGTGGTTTTTCAACACTAACACAAGTGCGAAAAGTGGTTTTTCAACACTAACTAAAGTGCGAAAAGTGGTTTATCAACACTAACACACGTGTGAAAAGTGGTTTTTCCACACTAATACAAGTGCGAAAAGTGGTTTTTCAACACTATCACAAGTGCAAAAAGTGTTTTTTCCACACTAATACAAGTGCAAAAGTGGTTTCCTGCACCAACACAAGTGCGAAAAGTGGTTTTTCAACACTAACACAAGTGCGAAAAGTGGTTTTTCAACACTAACCCAAGTGCGAAAAGTGGTTTTTCAACACTAACACAAGTGCGAAAAGTGGTTTTTCAACACTAACACAAGTGCGAAAAGTGGTTTTTCAACACTAACACAAGTGCGAAAAGTGGTTTTTCAACACTAACACAAGTGCGAAAAGTGGTTTTTCAACACTAACACAAGTGCGAAAAGTGGTTTTTCAACACTAACACAAGTGCGAAAAGTGGTTTTTCCACACTAATACAAGTGCAAAAGTGGTTTCCTGCACCAACACAAGTGCGAAAAGTGGTTTTTCAAAACTATCACAAGTGCAAAAAGTGTTTTTTCCACACTAATACAAGTGCAAAAGTGGTTTCCTGCACAAACACAAGTGCGAAAAGTGGTTTTTCAACACTAACACAAGTGCGAAAAGTGGTTTTTCAACACTAACAAAAGTGCGAAAAGTGGTTTTTCAACACAAACACAAGTGCGAAAAGTGGTTTTTCCACACTAATACAAGTGCGAAAAGTGGTTTTTCAACACTATCACAAGTGCAAAAAGTGTTTTTTCCACACTAATACAAGTGCAAAAGTGGTTTCCTGCACCAACACAAGTGCGAAAAGTGGTTTTTCAACACTAACACAAGTGCGAAAAGTGGTTTTTCAACACTAACAAAAGTGCGAAAAGTGGTTTTTCAACACTAACACAAGTGCGAAAAGTGGTTTTTCCACACTAATACAAGTGCGAAAAGTGGTTTTTCAACACTATCACAAGTGCAAAAAGTGTTTTTTCCACACTAATACAAGTGCAAAAGTGGTTTCCTGCACCAACACAAGTGCGAAAAGTGGTTTTTCAACACTAACAAAAGTGCGAAAAGTGGTTTTTCAACACTATCACAAGTGCAAAAAGTGTTTTTTCCACACTAATACAAGTGCAAAAGTGGGTTCCTGCACCAACACAAGTGCGAAAAGTGGTTTTTCAACACTAACACAAGTGCGAAAAGTGGTTTTTCAACACTAACACAAGTGCGGAAAGTGTTTTTTCCACACTAATACAAGTGCAAAAGTGGTTTTTCAACACTAACACAAGTGCGAAAAGTGGTTTTTCAACACTAACACAAGTGCGAAAAGTGGTTTTTCAACACTAACACAAGTGCGAAAAGTGGTTTTTCAACACTAACACAAGTGCGAAAAGTGGTTTTTCAACACTAACACAAGTGCGAAAAGTGGTTTTTCAACACTAACACAAGTGCGAAAAGTGGTTTTTCCACACTAATACAAGTGCAAAAGTGGTTTCCTGCACCAACACAAGTGCGAAAAGTGGTTTTTCAAAACTATCACAAGTGCAAAAAGTGTTTTTTCCACACTAATACAAGTGCAAAAGTGTTTTCCTGCACCAACACAAGTGCGAAAAGTGGTTTTTCAACACTAACACAAGTGCGAAAAGTGGTTTTTCAACACTAACACAAGTGCGAAAAGTGGTTTTTCAACACTAACAAAAGTGCGAAAAGTGGTTTTTCAACACAAACACAAGTGCGAAAAGTGGTTTTTCCACACTAATACAAGTGCGAAAAGTGGTTTTTCAACACTATCACAAGTGCAAAAAGTGTTTTTCCACACTAATACAAGTGCAAAAGTGGTTTCCTGCACCAACACAAGTGCGAAAAGTGGTTTTTCAACACTAACACAAGTGCGAAAAGTGGTTTTTCAACACTAACAAAAGTGCGAAAAGTGGTTTTTCAACACTAACAAAAGTGCGAAAAGTGGTTTTTCAACACTAACACAAGTGCGAAAAGTGGTTTTTCAACACTAATACAAGTGCGAAAAGTGGTTTTTCAACACTATCAGAAGTGCAAAAAGTGTTTTTTCCACACTAATACAAGTGCAAAAGTGTTTTCCTGCACCAACACAAGTGCGAAAAGTGGTTTTTCAACACTAACACAAGTGCGAAAAGTGGTTTTTCAACACTAACACAAGTGCGAAAAGTGGTTTTTCAACCATAACACAAGTGCGAAAAGTGGTTTTCCACACTAATACAAGTGCAAAAGTGGTTTGCTGCACCAACACAAGTGCGAAAAGTGGTTTTTCAACACTATCACAAGTGCAAAAAGTGTTTTTTCCACACTAATACAAGTGCAAAAGTGCTTTCCTGCACCAACACAAGTGCGAAAAGTGGTTTTTCAACACTAACACAAGTGCGAAAAGTGGTTTTTCAACACTAACACAAGTGCGAAAAGTGGTTTTTCAACACTAACACAAGTGCGAAAAGTGGTTTTTCAACACTAACACAAGTGCGAAAAGTGGTTTTTCAACACTAACACAAGTGCGAAAAGTGGTTTTTCAACACTAACACAAGTGCGAAAAGTGGTTTTTCAACACTAACACAAGTGCGAAAAGTGGTTTTTCCACACTAATACAAGTGCAAAAGTGGTTTCCTGCACCAACACAAGTGCGAAAAGTGGTTTTTCAAAACTATCACAAGTGCAAAAAGTGTTTTTTCCACACTAATACAAGTGCAAAAGTGGTTTCCTGCACCAACACAAGTGCGAAAAGTGGGTTTTTCAACACTAACACAAGTGCGAAAAGTGGTTTTTCAACACTAACAAAAGTGCGAAAAGTGGTTTTTCAACACAAACACAAGTGCGAAAAGTGGTTTTTCCACACTAATACAAGTGCGAAAAGTGGTTTTTCAACACTATCACAAGTGCAAAAAGTGTTTTTTCCACACTAATACAAGTGCAAAAGTGGTTTCCTGCACCAACACAAGTGCGAAAAGTGGTTTTTCAACACTAACACAAGTGCGAAAAGTGGTTTTTCAACACTAACAAAAGTGCGAAAAGTGGTTTTTCAACACTAACACAAGTGCGAAAAGTGGTTTTTCCACACTAATACAAGTGCGAAAAGTGGTTTTTCAACACTATCACAAGTGCAAAAAGTGTTTTTTCCACACTAATACAAGTGCAAAAGTGGTTTCCTGCACCAACACAAGTGCGAAAAGAGGTTTTTCAACACTAACACAAGTGCGAAAAGTAGTTTTTCAACACTAACACAAGTGCGAAAAGTGGTTTTTCAACACTAACACAAGTGCGAAAAGTGGTTTTTCCACACTAATACAAGTGCAAAAGTGGTTTCGTGCACCAACACAAGTGCGAAAAGTGGTTTTTCAACACTATCAGAAGTGCAAAAAGTGTTTTTTTCCACACCAATACAAGTGCAAAAGTGTTTTCCTGCACCAACACAAGTGCGAAAAGTGGTTTTTCAACACTAACACAAGTGCGAAAAGTGGTTTTTCAACACTAACACAAGTGCGAAAAGTGGTTTTTCAACCATAACACAAGTGCGAAAAGTGGTTTTCCACACTAATACAAGTGCAAAAGTGGTTTGCTGCACCAACACAAGTGCGAAAAGTGGTTTTTCAACACTATCACAAGTGCAAAAAGTGTTTTTTCCACACTAATACAAGTGCAAAAGTGCTTTCCTGCACCAACACAAGTGCGAAAAGTGGTTTTTCAACACTAACACAAGTGCGAAAAGTGGTTTTTCAACACTAACTAAAGTGCGAAAAGTGGTTTATCAACACTAACACACGTGTGAAAAGTGGTTTTTCCACACTAATACAAGTGCGAAAAGTGGTTTTTCAACACTATCACAAGTGCGGAAAGTGTTTTTTCCACACTAATACAAGTGCAAAAGTGGTTTTTCAACACTAACACAAGTGCGAAAAGTGGTTTTTCAACACTAACACAAGTGCGAAAAGTGGTTTTTCAACACTAACACAAGTGCGAAAAGTGGTTTTTCAACACTAACACAAGTGCGAAAAGTGGTTTTTCAACACTAACAAGTGCGAAAAGTGGTTTTTCAACACTAACACAAGTGCGAAAAGTGGTTTTTCAACACTAACACAAGTGCGAAAAGTGGTTTTTTCAACACTAACACAAGTGCGAAAAGTGGTTTTTCCACACTAATACAAGTGCAAAAGTGGTTTCCTGCACCAACACAAGTGCGAAAAGTGGTTTTTCAAAACTATCACAAGTGCAAAAAGTGTTTTTTCCACACTAATACAAGTGCAAAAGTGGTTTCCTGCACCAACACAAGTGCGAAAAGTGGTTTTTCAACACTAACACAAGTGCGAAAAGTGGTTTTTCAACACTAACAAAAGTGCGAAAAGTGGTTTTTCAACACAAACACAAGTGCGAAAAGTGGTTTTTCCACACTAATACAAGTGCGAAAAGTGGTTTTTCAACACTATCACAAGTGCAAAAAGTGTTTTTTCCACACTAATACAAGTGCAAAAGTGGTTTCCTGCACCAACACAAGTGCGAAAAGTGGTTTTTCAACACTAACACAAGTGCGAAAAGTGGTTTTTCAACACTAACAAAAGTGCGAAAAGTGGTTTTTCAACACTAACACAAGTGCGAAAAGTGGTTTTTCCACACTAATACAAGTGCGAAAAGTGGTTTTTCAACACTATCACAAGTGCAAAAAGTGTTTTTTTCCACACTAATACAAGTGCAAAAGTGGTTTCCTGCACCAACACAAGTGCGAAAAGTGGTTTTTCAACACTAACAAAAGTGCGAAAAGTGGTTTTTCAACACTATCACAAGTGCAAAAAGTGTTTTTTCCACACTAATACAAGTGCAAAAGTGGGTTCCTGCACCAACACAAGTGCGAAAAGTGGTTTTTCAACACTAACACAAGTGCGAAAAGTGGTTTTTCAACACTAACACAAGTGCGGAAAGTGTTTTTTCCACACTAATACAAGTGCAAAAGTGGTTTTTCAACACTAACACAAGTGCGAAAAGTGGTTTTTCAACACTAACACAAGTGCGAAAAGTGGTTTTTCAACACTAACACAAGTGCGAAAAGTGGTTTTTCAACACTAACACAAGTGCGAAAAGTGGTTTTTCAACACTAACACAAGTGCGAAAAGTGGTTTTTCAACACTAACACAAGTGCGAAAAGTGGTTTTTCCACACTAATACAAGTGCAAAAGTGGTTTCCTGCACCAACACAAGTGCGAAAAGTGGTTTTTCAAAACTATCACAAGTGCAAAAAGTGTTTTTTCCACACTAATACAAGTGCAAAAGTGTTTTCCTGCACCAACACAAGTGCGAAAAGTGGTTTTTCAACACTAACACAAGTGCGAAAAGTGGTTTTTCAACACTAACACAAGTGCGAAAAGTGGTTTTTCAACACTAACAAAAGTGCGAAAAGTGGTTTTTCAACACAAACACAAGTGCGAAAAGTGGTTTTTCCACACTAATACAAGTGCGAAAAGTGGTTTTTCAACACTATCACAAGTGCAAAAAGTGTTTTTTCCACACTAATACAAGTGCAAAAGTGGTTTCCTGCACCAACACAAGTGCGAAAAGTGGTTTTTCAACACTAACACAAGTGCGAAAAGTGGTTTTTCAACACTAACAAAAGTGCGAAAAGTGGTTTTTCAACACTAACAAAAGTGCGAAAAGTGGTTTTTCAACACTAACACAAGTGCGAAAAGTGGTTTTTCAACACTAATACAAGTGCGAAAAGTGGTTTTTCAACACTATCAGAAGTGCAAAAAGTGTTTTTTCCACACTAATACAAGTGCAAAAGTGTTTTCCTGCACCAACACAAGTGCGAAAAGTGGTTTTTCAACACTAACACAAGTGCGAAAAGTGGTTTTTCAACACTAACACAAGTGCGAAAAGTGGTTTTTCAACCATAACACAAGTGCGAAAAGTGGTTTTCCACACTAATACAAGTGCAAAAGTGGTTTTGCTGCACCAACACAAGTGCGAAAAGTGGTTTTTCAACACTATCACAAGTGCAAAAAGTGTTTTTTCCCCACTAATACAAGTGCAAAAGTGCTTTCCTGCACCAACACAAGTGCGAAAAGTGGTTTTTCAACACTAACACAAGTGCGAAAAGTGGTTTTTCAACACTAACACAAGTGCGAAAAGTGGTTTTTCAACACTAACACAAGTGCGAAAAGTGGTTTTTCAACACTAACACAAGTGCGAAAAGTGGTTTTTCAACACTAACACAAGTGCGAAAAGTGGTTTTTCAACACTAACACAAGTGCGAAAAGTGGTTTTTTCAACACTAACACAAGTGCGAAAAGTGGTTTTTCCACACTAATACAAGTGCAAAAGTGGTTTCCTGCACCAACACAAGTGCGAAAAGTGGTTTTCAAAACTATCACAAGTGCAAAAAGTGTTTTTTCCACACTAATACAAGTGCAAAAGTGGTTTCCTGCACCAACACAAGTGCGAAAAGTGGTTTTTCAACACTAACACAAGTGCGAAAAGTGGTTTTTCAACACTAACAAAAGTGCGAAAAGTGGTTTTTCAACACAAACACAAGTGCGAAAAGTGGTTTTTCCACACTAATACAAGTGCGAAAAGTGGTTTTTCAACACAAACACAAGTGCGAAAAGTGTTTTTTCCACACTAATACAAGTGCAAAAGTGGTTTCCTGCACCAACACAAGTGCGAAAAGTGGTTTTTCAACACTAACACAAGTGCGAAAAGTGGTTTTTCAACACTAACAAAAGTGCGAAAAGTGGTTTTTCAACACTAACACAAGTGCGAAAAGTGGTTTTTCCACACTAATACAAGTGCGAAAAGTGGTTTTTCAACACTATCACAAGTGCAAAAAGTGTTTTTTTCCACACTAATACAAGTGCAAAAGTGGTTTCCTGCACCAACACAAGTGCGAAAAGTGGTTTTTCAACACTAACAAAAGTGCGAAAAGTGGTTTTTCAACACTATCACAAGTGCAAAAAGTGTTTTTTCCACACTAATACAAGTGCAAAAGTGGTTTCCTGCACCAACACAAGTGCGAAAAGTGGTTTTTCAACACTAACACAAGTGCGAAAAGTGGTTTTTCAACACTATCACAAGTGCAAAAAGTGTTTTTTCCACACTAATACAAGTGCAAAAGTGGTTTCCTGCACCAACACAAGTGCGAAAAGTGGTTTTTCAACACTAACACAAGTGCGAAAAGTGGTTTTTCAACACTAACACAAGTGCGAAAAGTGGTTTTTCAACACTAACACAAGTGCGAAAAGTGGTTTTTCAACACTAACAAGTGCGAAAAGTGGTTTTTCAACACTAACACAGGTGCGAAAAGTGGTTTTTCAACACTAACACAAGTGCGAAAAGTGGTTTTTCAACACTAACACAAGTGCGAAAAGTGGTTTTTCCACACTAATACAAGTGCAAAAGTGGTTTCCTGCACCAACACAAGTGCGAAAAGTGGTTTTTCAAAACTATCACAAGTGCAAAAAGTGTTTTTTCCACACTAATACAAGTGCAAAAGTGGTTTCCTGCACCAACACAAGTGCGAAAAGTGGTTTTTCAACACTAACACAAGTGCGAAAAGTGGTTTTTCAACACTAACAAAAGTGCGAAAAGTGGTTTTTCAACACAAACACAAGTGCGAAAAGTGGTTTTTCCACACTAATACAAGTGCGAAAAGTGGTTTTTCAACACTATCACAAGTGCAAAAAGTGTTTTTTCCACACTAATACAAGTGCAAAAAGTGGTTTCCTGCACCAACACAAGTGCGAAAAGTGGTTTTTCAACACTAACACAAGTGCGAAAAGTGGTTTTTCAACACTAACAAAAGTGCGAAAAGTGGTTTTTCAACACTAACACAAGTGCGAAAAGTGGTTTTTTCCACACTAATACAAGTGCGAAAAGTGGTTTTTCAACACTATCACAAGTGCAAAAAGTGTTTTTTCCACACTAATACAAGTGCAAAAGTGGTTTCCTGCACCAACACAAGTGCGAAAAGTGGTTTTTCAACACTAACAAAAGTGCGAAAAGTGGTTTTTCAACACTATCACAAGTGCAAAAAGTGTTTTTTCCACACTAATACAAGTGCAAAAGTGGGTTCCTGCACCAACACAAGTGCGAAAAGTGGTTTTTCAACACTAACACAAGTGCGAAAAGTGGTTTTTCAACACTAACACAAGTGCGGAAAGTGTTTTTTCCACACTAATACAAGTGCAAAAGTGGTTTTTCAACACTAACACAAGTGCGAAAAGTGGTTTTTCAACACTAACACAAGTGCGAAAAGTGGTTTTTCAACACTAACACAAGTGCGAAAAGTGGTTTTTCAACACTAACACAAGTGCGAAAAGTGGTTTTTCAACACTAACACAAGTGCGAAAAGTGGTTTTTCAACACTAACACAAGTGCGAAAAGTGGTTTTTTCCACACTAATACAAGTGCAAAAAGTGGTTTCCTGCACCAACACAAGTGCGAAAAGTGGTTTTTCAAAACTATCACAAGTGCAAAAAGTGTTTTTTCCACACTAATACAAGTGCAAAAGTGTTTTCCTGCACCAACACAAGTGCGAAAAGTGGTTTTTCAACACTAACACAAGTGCGAAAAGTGGTTTTTCAACACTAACACAAGTGCGAAAAGTGGTTTTTCAACACTAACAAAAGTGCGAAAAGTGGTTTTTCAACACAAACACAAGTGCGAAAAGTGGTTTTTCCACACTAATACAAGTGCGAAAAGTGGTTTTTCAACACTATCACAAGTGCAAAAAGTGTTTTTTCCACACTAATACAAGTGCAAAAGTGGTTTCCTGCACCAACACAAGTGCGAAAAGTGGTTTTTCAACACTAACACAAGTGCGAAAAGTGGTTTTTTCAACACTAACAAAAGTGCGAAAAGTGGTTTTTCAACACTAACAAAAGTGCGAAAAGTGGTTTTTCAACACTAACACAAGTGCGAAAAAGTGGTTTTTCAACACTAATACAAGTGCGGAAAAGTGGTTTTTCAACACTATCAGAAGTGCAAAAAGTGTTTTTTCCACACTAATACAAGTGCAAAAGTGTTTTCCTGCACCAACACAAGTGCGAAAAGTGGTTTTTCAACACTAACACAAGTGCGAAAAGTGGTTTTTCAACACTAACACAAGTGCGAAAAGTGGTTTTTCAACCATAACACAAGTGCGAAAAGTGGTTTTCCACACTAATACAAGTGCAAAAGTGGTTTGCTGCACCAACACAAGTGCGAAAAGTGGTTTTTCAACACTATCACAAGTGCAAAAAGTGTTTTTTCCACACTAATACAAGTGCAAAAGTGCTTTCCTGCACCAACACAAGTGCGAAAAGTGGTTTTTCAACACTAACACAAGTGCGAAAAGTGGTTTTTCAACACTAACACAAGTGCGAAAAGTGGTTTTTCAACACTAACACAAGTGCGAAAAGTGGTTTTTCAACACTAACACAAGTGCGAAAAGTGGTTTTTCAACACTAACACAAGTGCGAAAAGTGGTTTTTCAACACTAACACAAGTGCGAAAAGTGGTTTTTCAACACTAACACAAGTGCGAAAAGTGGTTTTTCCACACTAATACAAGTGCAAAAGTGGTTTCCTGCACCAACACAAGTGCGAAAAGTGGTTTTTCAAAACTATCACAAGTGCAAAAAGTGTTTTTTCCACACTAATACAAGTGCAAAAGTGGTTTCCTGCACCAACACAAGTGCGAAAAGTGGTTTTTCAACACTAACACAAGTGCGAAAAGTGGTTTTCAACACTAACAAAAGTGCGAAAAGTGGTTTTTCAACACAAACACAAGTGCGAAAAGTGGTTTTTCCACACTAATACAAGTGCGAAAAGTGGTTTTTCAACACAAACACAAGTGCGAAAAGTGTTTTTTCCACACTAATACAAGTGCAAAAGTGGTTTCCTGCACCAACACAAGTGCGAAAAGTGGTTTTTCAACACTAACACAAGTGCGAAAAGTGGTTTTTCAACACTAACAAAAGTGCGAAAAGTGGTTTTTCAACACTAACACAAGTGCGAAAAGTGGTTTTTCCACACTAATACAAGTGCGAAAAGTGGTTTTTCAACACTATCACAAGTGCAAAAAGTGTTTTTTCCACACTAATACAAGTGCAAAAGTGGTTTCCTGCACCAACACAAGTGCGAAAAGTGGTTTTTCAACACTAACACAAGTGCGAAAAGTGGTTTTTCAACACTAACACAAGTGCGGAAAGTGTTTTTTCCACACTAATACAAGTGCAAAAGTGGTTTTTTCAACACTAACACAAGTGCGAAAAGTGGTTTTTCAACACTAACACAAGTGCGAAAAGTGGTTTTTCAACACTAACACAAGTGCGAAAAGTGGTTTTTCAACACTAACACAAGTGCGAAAAGTGGTTTTTCAACACTAACACAAGTGCGAAAAGTGGTTTTTCAACACTAACACAAGTGCGAAAAGTGGTTTTTCAACACTAACACAAGTGCGAAAAGTGGTTTTTTCAACACTAACACAAGTGCGAAAAGTGGTTTTTCCACACTAATACAAGTGCAAAAGTGGTTTCCTGCACCAACACAAGTGCGAAAAGTGGTTTTTCAAAACTATCACAAGTGCAAAAAGTGTTTTTTTCCACACTAATACAAGTGCAAAAGAGGTTTCCTGCACCAACACAAGTGCGAAAAGTGGTTTTTCAACACTAACACAAATGCGAAAAGTGGTTTTTCAACACTAACAAAAGTGCGAAAAAGTGGTTTTTTCAACACTAACACAAGTGCGAAAAGTGGTTTTTCAACACTAATACAAGTGCGATAAGTGGTTTTTCAACACTATCACAAGTGCAAAAAGTGTTTTTTTCCACACTAATACAAGTGCAAAAGTGGTTTACTGCACCAACACAAGTGCGAAAAGTGGTTTTTCAACACTAACACAAGTGCGAAAAGTGGTTTTTCAACACTAACACAAGTGCGAAAAGTGGTTTTTCAACACTAACACAAGTGCGAAAAGTGATTTTTCCACACTAATACAAGTGCAAAAGTGGTAAGTGCGAAAAGTGGTGTTTCAACACTATCACAAGTGCAAAAAGTGGTTTTTCAACACTAACACAAGTGCGAAAAGTGGTTTTTCAACACTAACTAAAGTGCGAAAAGTGGTTTATCAACACTAACACACGTGTGAAAAGTGGTTTTTCCACACTAATACAAGTGCGAAAAGTGGTTTTTCAACACTATCACAAGTGCAAAAAGTGTTTTTTCCACACTAATACAAGTGCAAAAGTGGTTTCCTGCACCAACACAAGTGCGAAAAGTGGTTTTTCAACACTAACACAAGTGCGAAAAGTGGTTTTTCAACACTAACACAAGTGCGAAAAGTGGTTTTTCAACACTAACACAAGTGCGAAAAGTGGTTTTTCAACACTAACACAAGTGCGAAAAGTGGTTTTTCAACACTAACACAAGTGCGAAAATTGGTTTTTCAACACTAACACAAGTGCGAAAAGTGGTTTTTCAACACTAACACAAGTGCAAAAAGTGGTTTTTCCACACTAATACAAGTGCAAAAGTGGTTTCCTGCACCAACACAAGTGCGAAAAGTGGTTTTTCAAAACTATCACAAGTGCAAAAAGTGTTTTTTCCACACTAATACAAGTGCAAAAGTGGTTTCCTGCACCAACACAAGTGCGAAAAGTGGTTTTTCAACACTAACACAAGTGCGAAAAGTGGTTTTTCAACACTAACAAAAGTGCGAAAAGTGGTTTTTCAACACAAACACAAGTGCGAAAAGTGGTTTTTCCACACTAATACAAGTGCGAAAAGTGGTTTTTCAACACTATCACAAGTGCAAAAAGTATTTTTTCCACACTAATACAAGTGCAAAAGTGGTTTCCTGCACCAACACAAGTGCGAAAAGTGGTTTTTCAACACTAACACAAGTGCGAAAAGTGGTTTTTCAACACTAACACAAGTGTGAAAAGTGGTTTTTCAACACTAACACAAGTGCGAAAAGTGATTTTTCCACACTAATACAAGTGCAAAAGTGGTATCCTGCACCAACACAAGTGCGAAAAGTGGTGTTTCAACACTATCACAAGTGCAAAAAGTGGTTTTTCAACACTAACACAAGTGCGAAAAGTGGTTTATCAACACTAACACACGTGTGAAAAGTGGTTTTTCCACACTAATACAAGTGCGAAAAGTGGTTTTTCAACACTATCACAAGTGCAAAAAGTGTTTTTTCCACACTAATACAAGTGCAAAAGTGGTTTCCTGCACCAACACAAGTGCGAAAAGTGGTTTTTCAACACTAACACAAGTGCGAAAAGTGGTTTTTCAACACTAACACAAGTGCGAAAAGTGGTTTTTCAACACTAACACAAGTGCGAAAAGTGGTTTTTCAACACTAACACATGTGCGAAAAGTGGTTTTTCAACACTAACACAAGTGCGAAAAGTGGTTTTTCAACACTAACACAAGTGCGAAAAGTGGTTTTTCAACACTAACATAAGTGCGAAAAGTGGTTTTTCCACACTAATACAAGTGCAAAAGTGGTTTCCTGCACCAACACAAGTGCGAAAAGTGGTTTTTCAAAACTATCACAAGTGCAAAAAGTGTTTTTTCCACACTAATACAAGTGCAAAAGTGGTTTCCTGCACCAACACAAGTGCGAAAAGTGGTTTTTCAACACTAACACAAGTGCGAAAAGTGGTTTTTCAACACTAACACAAGTGCGAAAAGTAGTTTTTCAACACTAACACAAGTGCGAAAAGTGGTTTTTCCACACTAATACAAGTGCAAAAGTGGTTTCCTGCACCAACACAAGTGCGAAAAGTGGTTTTTCAACACTATCACAAGTGCAAAAAGTGTTTTTTCAACACTAACACAAGTGCGAAAAGTGGTTTTTCAACACTAACACAAGTGCGAAAAGTGGTTTTTCAACACTAATACAAGTGCAAAAGTGGTTTCCTGCACCAACACAAGTGCGAAAAGTGGATTTTCAAAACTATCACAAGTGCAAAAAGTGTTTTTTCCACACTAATACAAGTGCAAAAGTGGTTTCCTGCACCAACACAAGTGCGAAAAGTGGTTTTTCAACACTAACACAAGTGCGAAAAGTGGTTTTTCAACACTAACACAAGTGTGAAAAGTGGTTTTTCAACACTAACACAAGTGCGAAAAGTGGTTTTTCCACACTAATACAAGTGCAAAAGTGGTTTCCTGCACCAACACAAGTGCGAAAAGTGGTTTTTCAACACTATCACAAGTGCAAAAAGTGTTTTTTCCACACTAATACAAGTGCAAAAGTGGTTTCCTGCATCAACACAAGTGCGAAAAGTGGTTTTTCAACACTAACACAAGTGCGAAAAGTGGTTTTTCAACACTAACTAAAGTGCGAAAAGTGGTTTATCAACACTAACACACGTGTGAAAAGTGGTTTTTCCACACTAATACAAGTGCGAAAAGTGGTTTTTCAACACTATCACAAGTGCAAAAAGTGTTTTTTCCACACTAATACAAGTGCAAAAGTGGTTTCCTGCACCAACACAAGTGCGAAAAGTGGTTTTTCAACACTAACACAAGTGCGAAAAGTGGTTTTTCAACACTAACACAAGTGCGAAAAGTGGTTTTTCAACACTAACACAAGTGCGAAAAGTGGTTTTTCAACACTAACACAAGTGCGAAAAGTGGTTTTTCAACACTAACACAAGTGCGAAAAGTGGTTTTTCAACACTAACACAAGTGCGAAAAGTGGTTTTTCAACACTAACACAAGTGCGAAAAGTGGTTTTTCCACACTAATACAAGTGCAAAAGTGGTTTCCTGCACCAACACAAGTGCGAAAAGTGGTTTTTCAAAACTATCACAAGTGCAAAAAGTGTTTTTTCCACACTAATACAAGTGCAAAAGTGGTTTCCTGCACCAACACAAGTGCGAAAAGTGGTTTTTCAACACTAACAAAAGTGCGAAAAGTGGTTTTTCAACACTAACACAAGTGCGAAAAGTGGTTTTCCACACTAATACAAGTGCGAAAAGTGGTTTTTCAACACTATCACAAGTGCAAAAAGTGTTTTTTCCACACTAATACAAGGGCAAAAGTGGTTTCCTGCACCAACACAAGTGCGAAAAGTGGTTTTTCAACACTAACACAAGTGCAAAAAGTGGTTTTTCAACACTAACACAAGTGCGAAAAGTGATTTTTCCACACTAATACAAGTGCAAAAGTGGTATCCTGCACCAACACAAGTGCGAAAAGTGGTGTTTCAACACTATCACAAGTGCAAAAAAGTGTTTTTTCCACACTAATACAAGTGCAAAAGTGGTTTCCTGCACCAACACAAGTGCGAAAAGTGGTTTTTCAACACTAACACAAGTGCGAAAAGTGGTTTTTCAACACTAACAAAAGTGCGAAAAGTGGTTTTTCAACACTAACACAAGTGCGAAAAGTGGTTTTTCCACACTAATACAAGTGCGAAAAGTGGTTTTTCAACACTATCACAAGTGCAAAAAGTGTTTTTTCCACACTAATACAAGTGCAAAAGTGGTTTCCTGCACCAACACAAGTGCGAAAAGTGGTTTTTCAACACTAACACAAGTGCGAAAAGTGGTTTTTCAACACTAACACAAGTGCGGAAAGTGTTTTTTCCACACTAATACAAGTGCAAAAGTGGTTTCCTGCACCAACACAAGTGCGAAAAGTGGTTTTTCAACACTAACACAAGTGCGAAAAGTGGTTTTTCAACACTAACACAAGTGCGAAAAGTGGTTTCCTGCACCAACACAAGTGCGAAAAGTGGTTTTTCAACACTATCACAAGTGCAAAAAGTGTTTTTTCAACACTAACACAAGTGCGAAAAGTGGTTTTTCAACACTAACACAAGTGCGAAAAGTGGTTTTTCAACACTAATACAAGTGCAAAAGTGGTTTCCTGCACCAACACAAGTGCGAAAAGTGGTTTTTCCACACTAATACAAGTGCGAAAAGTGGTTTTTCAACACTATCACAAGTGCAAAAAGTGTTTTTTCCACACTAATACAAGTGCAAAAGTGGTTTCCTGCACCAACACAAGTGCGAAAAGTGGTTTTTCAACACTAACACAAGTGCGAAAAGTGGTTTTTCA
The DNA here is from genome assembly GCF_964187855.1 of Myxine glutinosa. Classification (NCBI taxonomy): domain Eukaryota; kingdom Metazoa; phylum Chordata; class Myxini; order Myxiniformes; family Myxinidae; genus Myxine; species Myxine glutinosa. Next base: position 19,518 of record NW_027618365.1, on the reverse strand, counting down.
ACACTAACACAAGTGCGAAAAGTGGTTTTTCAACACTAACACAAGTGCGAAAAGTGATTTTTCCACACTAATACAAGTGCAAAAGTGGTATCCTGCACCAAAGCAAGTGCGAAAAGCGGTGTTTCAACACTATCACAAGTGCAAAAAGTGGTTTTTCAACACTAACACAAGTGCGAAAAGTGGTTTTTCAACACTAACTAAAGTGCGAAAAGTGGTTTATCAATACTAACACACGTGTGAAAAGTGGTTTTTCCACACTAATACAAGTGCGAAAAGTGGTTTTTCAACACTATCACAAGTGCAAAAAGTGTTTTTTCCACACTAATACAAGTGCAAAAGTGGTTTCCTGCACCAACACAAGTGCGAAAAGTGGTTTTTCAACACTAACACAAGTGCGAAAAGTGGTTTTTCAACACTAACACAAGTGCGAAAAGTGGTTTTTCAACACTAACACAAGTATGAAAAGTGGTTTTTCAACACTAACACAAGTGCGAAAAGTGGTTTTTCAACACTAACACAAGTGCGAAAAGTGGTTTTTCAACACTAACACAAGTGCGAAAAGTGGTTTTTCAACACTAACACAAGTGCGAAAAGTGGTTTTTCAACACTAATACAAGTGCAAAAGTGGTTTCCTGCACCAACACAAGTGCGAAAAGTGGTTTTTCAAAACTATCACAAGTGCAAAAAGTGTTTTTTCCACACTAATACAAGTGCAAAAGTGGTTTCCTGCACCAACACAAGTGCGAAAAGTGGTTTTTCAACACTAACACAGGTGCGAAAAGTGGTTTTTCAACACTAACACAAGTGCGAAAAGTGGTTTTTCAACACTAACACAAGTGCGAAAAGTGGTTTTTCCACACTAATACAAGTGCAAAAGTGGTTTCCTGCACCAACACAAGTGCGAAAAGTGGTTTTTCAACACTATCACAAGTGCAAAAAGTGTTTTTTCCACACTAATACAAGTGCAAAAGTGGTTTCCTGCACCAACACAAGTGCGAAAAGTGGTTTTTCAACACTAACACAAGTGCGAAAAGTGGTTTTTCAACACTAACTAAAGTGCGATAAGTGGTTTTTCAACACTAACACAAGTGCGAAAAGTGGTTTTTCAACACTAACACAAGTGCGAAAAGTGATTTTTCCACACTAATACAAGTGCAAAAGTGGTATCCTGCACCAAAGCAAGTGCGAAAAGCGGTGTTTCAACACTATCACAAGTGCAAAAAGTGGTTTTTCAACACTAACACAAGTGCGAAAAGTGGTTTTTCAACACTAACTAAAGTGCGAAAAGTGGTTTATCAATACTAACACACGTGTGAAAAGTGGTTTTTCCACACTAATACAAGTGCGAAAAGTGGTTTTTCAACACTATCACAAGTGCAAAAAGTGTTTTTTCCACACTAATACAAGTGCAAAAGTGGTTTCCTGCACCAACACAAGTGCGAAAAGTGGTTTTTCAACACTAACACAAGTGCGAAAAGTGGTTTTTCAACACTAACACAAGTGCGAAAAGTGGTTTTTCAACACTAACACAAGTATGAAAAGTGGTTTTTCAACACTAACACAAGTGCGAAAAGTGGTTTTTCAACACTAACACAAGTGCGAAAAGTGGTTTTTCAACACTAACACAAGTGCGAAAAGTGGTTTTTCAACACTAACACAAGTGCGAAAAGTGGTTTTTCAACACTAATACAAGTGCAAAAGTGGTTTCCTGCACCAACACAAGTGCGAAAAGTGGTTTTTCAAAACTATCACAAGTGCAAAAAGTGTTTTTTCCACACTAATACAAGTGCAAAAGTGGTTTCCTGCACCAACACAAGTGCGAAAAGTGGTTTTTCAACACTAACACAGGTGCGAAAAGTGGTTTTTCAACACTAACACAAGTGCGAAAAGTGGTTTTTCAACACTAACACAAGTGCGAAAAGTGGTTTTTCCACACTAATACAAGTGCAAAAGTGGTTTCCTGCACCAACACAAGTGCGAAAAGTGGTTTTTCAACACTATCACAAGTGCAAAAAGTGTTTTTTCCACACTAATACAAGTGCAAAAGTGGTTTCCTGCACCAACACAAGTGCGAAAAGTGGTTTTTCAACACTAACACAAGTGCGAAAAGTGGTTTTTCAACACTAACTAAAGTGCGATAAGTGGTTTATCAACACTAACACACGTGTGAAAAGTGGTTTTTCCACACTAATACAAGTGCGAAAAGTGGTTTTTCAACACTATCACAAGTGCAAAAAGTGTTTTTCCCACACTAATACAAGTGCAAAAGTGGTTTCCTGCACCAACACAAGTGCGAAAAGTGGTTTTTCAACAATAACACAAGTGCGAAAAGTGGTTTTTCAACACTAACACAAGTGCGAAAAGTGGTTTTTCAACACTAACACAAGTGCGAAAAGTGGTTTTTCAACACTAACACAAGTGCGAAAAGGGGTTTTTCAACACTAACACAAGTGCGAAAAGTGGATTTTCAACACTAACACAAGTGCGAAAAGTGGTTTTTCAACACTAACACAAGTGCGAAAAGTGGTTTTTCCACACTAATACAAGTGCAAAAGTGGTTTCCTGCACCAACACAAGTGCGAAAAGTGGTTTTTCAAAACTATCACAAGTGCAAAAAGTGTTTTTTCCACACTAATACAAGTGCAAAAGTGGTTTCCTGCACCAACACAAGTGCGAAAAGTGGTTTTTCAACACTAACACAAGTGCGAAAAGTGGTTTTTCAACACGAACAAAAGTGCGAAAAGTGGTTTTTCAACACTAACACAAGTGCGAAACGTGGTTTTCCACACTAATACAAGTGCGAAAAGTGGTTTTTCAACACTATCACAAGTGCAAAAAGTGTTTTTTCCACACTAATACAAGTGCAAAAGTGGTTTCCTGCACCAACACAAGTGCGAAAAGTGGTTTTTCAACACTAACACAAGTGCGAAAAGTGGTTTTTCAACACTAACACAAGTGCGAAACGTGGTTTTCCACACTAATACAAGTGCGAAAAGTGGTTTTTCAACACTATCACAAGTGCAAAAAGTGTTTTTTCCACACTAATACAAGTGCAAAAGTGGTTTCCTGCACCAACACAAGTGCGAAAAGTGGTGTTTCAACACTATCACAAGTGCAAAAAGTGTTTTTCCCACACTAATACAAGTGCAAAAGCGGTTTCCTGCACCAACACAAGTGCGAAAAGTGGTTTTTCAACACTAACACAAGTGCGAAAAGTGGTTTTTCAACACTAACAAAAGTGCGAAAAGTGGTTTTTCAACACTAACACAAGTGCGGAAAGTGTTTTTTCCACACTAATACAAGTGCAAAAGTGGTTTCCTGCACCAACACAAGTGCGAAAAGTGGTTTTTCAACACTAACACAAGTGCGAAAAGTGGTTTTTCAACTCTAACACAAGTGCGAAAAGTGGTTTCCTGCACCAACACAAGTGCGAAAAGTGGTTTTTCAACACTATCACAAGTGCAAAAAGTGTTTTTTCAACACTAACACAAGTGCGAAAAGTGGTTTTTCAACACTAACACAAGTGCGAAAAGTGGTTTTTCAACACTAATACAAGTGCAAAAGTGGTTTCCTGCACCAACACAAGTGCGAAAAGTGGTTTTTCAAAACTATCAAGTGCAAAAAGTTTTTTTCCACACTAATACAAGTGCAAAAGTGGTTTCCTGCACCAACACAAGTGCGAAAAGTGGTTTTTCAACACTAACACAAGTGCGAAAAGTGGTTTTTCAACACTAACACAAGTGCGAAAAGTGGTTTTTCAACACTAACACAAGTGCGAAAAGTGGTTTTTCCACACTAATACAAGTGCAAAAGTGGTTTCCTGCACCAACACAAGTGCGAAAAGTGGTTTTTCAACACTATCACAAGTGCAAAAAGTGTTTTTTCCACACTAATACAAGTGCAAAAGTGGTTTTTCAACACTAACACAAGTGCGAAAAGTGGTTTTTCAACACTAACACAAGTGCGAAAAGTGGTTTTTCAACACTAACACAAGTGCGAAAAGTGGTTTTTCAACACTAACACAAGTGCGAAAAGTGGTTTTTCAACACTAACACAAGTGCGAAAAGTGGTTTTTCAACACTAACACAAGTGCAAAAAGTGGTTTTTCAACACTAACACAAGTGCGAAAAGTGGTTTTTCAACACTAACACAAGTGCGAAAAGTGGTTTTTCAACACTAACACAAGTGCGAAAAGTGGTTTTTCAACACTAACACAAGTGCGAAAAGTGGTTTTTCCACACTAATACAAGTGCAAAAGTGGTTTCCTGCACCAACACAAGTGCAAAAAGTGGTTTTTCAAAACTATCACAAGTGCAAAAAGTGTTTTTTCCACACTAATACAAGTGCAAAAGTGGTTTCCTGCACCAACACAAGTGCGAAAAGTGGTTTTTCAACACTAACACAAGTGCGAAAAGTGGTTTTTCAACACTAACAAAAGTGCGAAAAGTGGTTTTTCAACACTAACACAAGTGCGAAAAGTGGTTTTTCCATACTAATACAAGTGCGAAAAGTGGTTTTTCAACACTATCACAAGTGCAAAAAGTGTTTTTTCCACACTAATACAAGTGCAAAAGTGGTTTCCTGCACCAACACAAGTGCGAAAAGTGGTTTTTCAACACTAACACAAGTGCGAAAAGTGGTTTTTCAACACTAACACAAGTGCGAAAAGTGGTTTTTCAACACTAACACAAGTGCGGAAAGTGTTTTTTCCACACTAATACAAGTGCAAAAGTGGTTTCCTGCACCAACACAAGTGCGAAAAGTGGTTTTTCAACACTAACACAAGTGCGAAAAGTGGTTTTTCAACACTAACACAAGTGCAAAAAGTGGTTTTTCAACACTAACACAAGTGCGAAAAGTGGTTTTTCAACACTAACACAAGTGAGAAAAGTGTTTTTTCCACACTAATACAAGTGCAAAAGTGGTTTCCTGCACCAACACAAGTGCGAAAAGTGGTTTTTCAACACTAACACAAGTGCGAAAAGTGGTTTTTCAACTCTAACACAAGTGCGAAAAGTGGTTTTTCAACACTAACACAAGTGCGAAAAGTGGTTTTTCAACACTAACACAAGTGCGAAAAGTGGTTTTTCAACACTAACACAAGTGCGAAAAGTGGTTTTTCCACACTAATACAAGTGCAAAAGTGGTTTCCTGCACCAACACAAGTGCGAAAAGTGGTTTTTCAAAACTATCACAAGTGCAAAAAGTGTTTTTTCCACACTAATACAAGTGCAAAAGTGGTTTCCTGCACCAACACAAGTGTGAAAAGTGGTTTTTCAACACTAACACAAGTGCGAAAAGTGGTTTTTCAACACTAACAAAAGTCCGAAAAGTGGTTTTTCAACACTAACACAAGTGCGAAAAGTGGTTTTTCCACACTAATACAAGTGCGAAAAGTGGTTTTTCAACACTATCACAAGTGCAAAAAGTGTTTCTTCCACACTAATACAAGTGCAAAAGTGGTTTCCTGCACCAACACAAGTGCGAAAAGTGGTTTTTCAACACTAACACAAGTGCGAAAAGTGGTTTTTCAACACTAACACAAGTGCGAAAAGTGGTTTTTCAACACTAACACAAGTGCAAAAAGTGGTTTTTCCACACTAATACAAGTGCAAAAGTGGTTTCCTGCACCAACACAAGTGCAAAAAGTGGTTTTTCAACACTATCACAAGTGCAAAAAGTGTTTTTTCCACACTAATACAAGTGCAAAAGTGGTTTCCTGCACCAACACAAGTGCGAAAAGTGGTTTTTCAACACTAACACAAGTGCGAAAAGTGGTTTTTCAACACTAACAAAAGTGCGAAAAGTGGTTTTTCAACACTAACACAAGTATGAAAAGTGGTTTTTCCACACTAATACAAGTGCGAAAAGTGGTTTTTCAACACTATCACAAGTGCAAAAAGTGTTTTTTCCACACTAATACAAGTGCAAAAGTGGTTACCTGCACCAACACAAGTGCGAAAAGTGGTTTTTCAACACTAACACAAGCGCGAAAAGTGGTTTTTCAACACTAACACAAGTGCGAAAAGTGGTTTTTCAACACTAACACAAGTGCGAAAAGTGGTTTTTCAACACTAACACAAGTGCGAAAAGTGGTTTTTCAACACTAACACAAGTGCAAAAAGTGGTTTTTCAACACTAACACAAGTGCAAAAAGTGGTTTTTCAACACTAACATAAGTGCGAAAAGTGGTTTTTCCACACTAATACAAGTGCAAAAGTGGTTTCATGCACCAAAACAAGTGTGAAAAGTGGTTTTTCAAAACTATCACAAGTGCAAAAAGTGTTTTTTCCACACTAATACAAGTGCAAAAGTGGTTTCCTGCACCAACACAAGTGCGAAAAGTGGTTTTTCAACACTAACACAAGTGCGAAAAGTGGTTTTTCAACACTAACAAAAGTGCGAAAAGTGGTTTTTCAACACTAACACAAGTGCGAAAAGTGGTTTTTCCACACTAATACAAGTGCGAAAAGTGGTTTTTCAACACTATCACAAGTGCAAAAAGTGTTTTTTCCACACTAATACAAGTGCAAAAGTGGTTTCCTGCACAAACACAAGTGCGAAAAGTGGTTTTTCAACACTAACACAAGTGCGAAAAGTGGTTTTTCAACACTAACACAAGTGCGAAAAGTGGTTTTTCAACACTAACACAAGTGCGAAAAGTGGTTTTTCAACACTATCACACATGCAAAAAGTGTTTTTTCCACACTAATACAAGTGCAAAAGTGGTTTCCTGCACCAACACAAGTGCGAAAAGTGGTTTTTCAACACTAACACAAGTGCGAAAAGTGGTTTTTCAACACTAACACAAGTGCGGAAAGTGTTTTTTCCACACTAATACAAGTGCAAAAGTGGTTTTTCAACACTAACACAAGTGCGGAAAGTGTTTTTTCCACACTAATACAAGTGCGAAAAGTGGTTTTTCAACACTAACACAAATGCGGAAAGTGTTTTTTCCACACTAACACAAGTGCGAAAAGTGGTTTTTCAACACTAACACAAGTGCGAAAAGTGTTTTTTCCACACTAATACAAGTGGAAAAGTGGTTTCCTGCACCAACACAAGTGCGAAAAGTGGTTTTTCAACCCTAACACAAGTGCGAAAAGTGGTTTTTCAACACTAACACAAGTGCGAAAAGTGGTTTTTCAACACTATCACAAGTGCAAAAAGTTTTTTTCCCACACTAATACAAGTGCAAAAGTGGTTTCCTGCACCAACACAAGTGCGAAAAGTGGTTTTTCAACACTAACACAAGTGCGAAAAGTGGTTTTTCAACACTATCACAAGTGCAAAAAGTGTTTTTTCCACCATAATACATGTGCAAAAGTGGTTTCCTGCACCAACGCAAGTGCGAAAAGTGGTTTATCAACACTAACACAAGTGCGAAAAGTGGTTTTTCAACACTAACACAAGTGCAAAAAGTGGTTTTTCAACACTAACACAAGTGCGAAAAGTGGATTTTCCACACTAATACAAGTGCAAAAGTGGTTCCCTGCACCAACACAAGGGCGAAAAGTGGTTTTTCAACACTAACCCAAGTGCGAAAAGTGGTTTTTCAACACTAACACAAGTGCGAAAAGTGGTTTTTCAACACTAACACAAGTGCGAAAAGTGGTTTTTCAACACTAACACAAGTGCGAAAAGTGGTTTTTCCACACTAATACAAGTGCAAAAGTGGTTTCCTGCACCAACACAAGTGCGAAAAGTGGTTTTTCAACACTAACACAAGTGCGAAAAGTGGTTTTTCAACACTATCACAAGTGCAAAAAGTATTTTTTCCACACTAATACAAGTGCAAAAGTGGTTTCCTGCACCAACACAAGTGCGAAAAGTGGTTTTTCAACACTAACACAAGTGCGAAAAGTGGTTTTTCAACACTATCACAAGTGCAAAAAGTTTTTTTTCCACACTAATACAAGTGCAAAAGTGGTTTCCTGCACCAACACAAGTGCGAAAAGTGGTTTTTCAACACTAACACAAGTGCAAAAGTGGTTTCCTGCACCAACACAAGTGCGAAAAGTGGTTTTTCAACACTAACACAAGTGCGAAAAGTGGTTTTTCAACACTAACAAAAGTGCGAAAAGTGGTTTTTCAACACTAACACAAGTGCGAAAAGTGGTTTTTCCACACTAATACAAGTGCGAAAAGTGGTTTTTCAACACTATCACAAGTGCAAAAAGTGTTTTTTCCACACTAATACAAGTGCAAAAGTGGTTTCCTGCACAAACACAAGTGCGAAAAGTGGTTTTTCAACACTAACACAAGTGCGAAAAGTGGTTTTTCAACACTAACACAAGTGCGAAAAGTGGTTTTTCAACACTAACACAAGTGCGGAAAGTGTTTTTTCCACACTAATACAAGTGCAAAAGTGGTTTTTCAACACTAACACAAGTGCGGAAAGTGTTTTTTCCACACTAATACAAGTGCGAAAAGTGGTTTTTCAACACTAACACAAATGCGGAAAGTGTTTTTTCCACACTAACACAAGTGCGAAAAGTGGTTTTTCAACACTAACACAAGTGCGAAAAGTGGTTTTTCAACACTAACACAAGTGCGAAAAGTGTTTTTTCCACACTAATACAAGTGGAAAAGTGGTTTCCTGCACCAACACAAGTGCGAAAAGTGGTTTTTCAACCCTAACACAAGTGCGAAAAGTGGTTTTTCAACACTAACATAAGTGCGAAAAGTGGTTTTTCAACACTAACACAAGTGCGAAAAGTGGTTTTTCAACACTAACACAAGTGCGAAAAGTGGTTTTTCAACACTAAACAAGTGCAAAAAGTGTTTTTTCCACACTAATACAAGTGCAAAAGTGGTTTCCTGCACCAACACAAGTGCGAAAAGTGTTTTTTCAACACTTAACACAAGTGCGAAAAGTGGTTTTTCAACACTAACACAAGTGCGAAAAGTGGTTTTTCAACACTAACACAAGTGCGAAAAGTGGTTTTTCAACACTAACACAAGTGCGAAAAGTGGTTTTTCAACACTAACACAAGTGCGAAAAGTGGTTTTTCAACACTAAACAAGTGCAAAAAGTGTTTTTTCCACACTAATACAAGTGCAAAAGTGGTTTCCTGCACCAACACAAGTGCGAAAAGTGTTTTTTCAACACTATCACAAGTGCAAAAAGTTTTTTTCCCACACTAATACAAGTGCAGAAGTGGTTTCCTGCACCAACACAAGTGCGAAAAGTGGTTTTTCAACACTAACACAAGTGCGAAAAGTGGTTTTACAACACTAACACAAGTGCGAAAAGTGGTTTTCCACATTAATACCAGTGCAAAAGAGGTTTCCTGCACCAACACAAGTGCGAAAAGTGGTTTTTCAACACTATCACAAGTGCAAAAAGTGTTTTTTCCACCATAATACATGTGCAAAAGTGGTTTCCTGCACCAACGCAAGTGCGAAAAGTGGTTTATCAACACTAACACAAGTGCGAAAAGTGGTTTTTCAACACTAACACAAGTGCAAAAAGTGGTTTTTCAACACTAACACAAGTGCGAAAAGTGGATTTTCCACACTAATACAAGTGCAAAAGTGGTTCCCTGCACCAACACAAGGGCGAAAAGTGGTTTTTCAACACTAACACAAGTGCGAAAAGTGGTTTTTCAACACTAACACAAGTGCGAAAAGTGGTTTTTCAACACTAACACAAGTGCGAAAAGTGGTTTTTCCACACTAAACAAGTGCAAAAAGTGTTTTTTCCACACTAATACAAGTGCAAAAGTGGTTTCCTGCACCAACACAAGTGCGAAAAGTGTTTTTTCAACACTTAACACAAGTGCGAAAAGTGGTTTTTCAACACTAACACAAGTGCGAAAAGTGGTTTTTCAACACTAACACAAGTGCGAAAAGTGGTTTTTCCACACTAATACAAGTGCAAAAGTGATTTCCTGCACCAACACAAGTGCAAAAAGTGGTTTTTCAACACTAACACAAGTGCTTAAAGTGGTTTTTCAACACTAACCCAAGTGCGAAAAGTGGTTTTTCAACACTAACACAAGTGCGAAAAGTGGTTTTTCAACACTAACACAAGTGCGAAAAGTGGTTTTTCAACACTAACACAAGTGTGAAAAGTGGTTTTTCCACACTAATACAAGTGCAAAAGTGGTTTCCTGCACCAACACAAGTGCGAAAAGTGGTTTTTCAACACTAACACAAGTGCGAAAAGTGGTTTTTCAACACTATCACAAGTGCAAAAAGTATTTTTTCCACACTAATACAAGTGCAAAAGTGGTTTCCTGCACCAACACAAGTGCGAAAAGTGGTTTTTCAACACTAACACAAGTGCGAAAAGTGGTTTTTCAACACTATCACAAGTGCAAAAAGTTTTTTTTCCACACTAATACAAGTGCAAAAGTGGTTTCCTGCACCAACACAAGTGCGAAAAGTGGTTTTTCAACACTAACACAAGTGCAAAAGTGGTTTCCTGCACCAACACAAGTGCGAAAAGTGGTTTTTCAACACTAACACAAGTGCGAAAAGTGGTTTTTCAACACTAACAAAAGTGCGAAAAGTGGTTTTTCAACACTAACACAAGTGCGAAAAGTGGTTTTTCCACACTAATACAAGTGCGAAAAGTGGTTTTTCAACACTATCACAAGTGCAAAAAGTGTTTTTTCCACACTAATACAAGTGCAAAAGTGGTTTCCTGCACAAACACAAGTGCGAAAAGTGGTTTTTCAACACTAACACAAGTGCGAAAAGTGGTTTTTCAACACTAACACAAGTGCGAAAAGTGGTTTTTCAACACTAACACAAGTGCGGAAAGTGTTTTTTCCACACTAATACAAGTGCAAAAGTGGTTTTTCAACACTAACACAAGTGCGGAAAGTGTTTTTTCCACACTAATACAAGTGCGAAAAGTGGTTTTTCAACACTAACACAAATGCGGAAAGTGTTTTTTCCACACTAACACAAGTGCGAAAAGTGGTTTTTCAACACTAACACAAGTGCGAAAAGTGGTTTTTCAACACTAACACAAGTGCGAAAAGTGTTTTTTCCACACTAATACAAGTGGAAAAGTGGTTTCCTGCACCAACACAAGTGCGAAAAGTGGTTTTTCAACCCTAACACAAGTGCGAAAAGTGGTTTTTCAACACTAACATAAGTGCGAAAAGTGGTTTTTCAACACTAACACAAGTGCGAAAAGTGGTTTTTCAACACTAACACAAGTGCGAAAAGTGGTTTTTCAACACTAAACAAGTGCAAAAAGTGTTTTTTCCACACTAATACAAGTGCAAAAGTGGTTTCCTGCACCAACACAAGTGCGAAAAGTGTTTTTTCAACACTTAACACAAGTGCGAAAAGTGGTTTTTCAACACTAACACAAGTGCGAAAAGTGGTTTTTCAACACTAACACAAGTGCGAAAAGTGGTTTTTCAACACTAACACAAGTGCGAAAAGTGGTTTTTCAACACTAACACAAGTGCGAAAAGTGGTTTTTCAACACTAAACAAGTGCAAAAAGTGTTTTTTCCACACTAATACAAGTGCAAAAGTGGTTTCCTGCACCAACACAAGTGCGAAAAGTGTTTTTTCAACACTATCACAAGTGCAAAAAGTTTTTTTCCTACACTAATACAAGTGCAGAAGTGGTTTCCTGCACCAACACAAGTGCGAAAAGTGGTTTTTCAACACTAACACAAGTGCGAAAAGTGGTTTTACAACACTAACACAAGTGCGAAAAGTGGTTTTCCACATTAATACCAGTGCAAAAGAGGTTTCCTGCACCAACACAAGTGCGAAAAGTGGTTTTTCAACACTATCACAAGTGCAAAAAGTGTTTTTTCCACCATAATACATGTGCAAAAGTGGTTTCCTGCACCAACGCAAGTGCGAAAAGTGGTTTATCAACACTAACACAAGTGCGAAAAGTGGTTTTTCAACACTAACACAAGTGCAAAAAGTGGTTTTTCAACACTAACACAAGTGCGAAAAGTGGATTTTCCACACTAATACAAGTGCAAAAGTGGTTCCCTGCACCAACACAAGGGCGAAAAGTGGTTTTTCAACACTAACACAAGTGCGAAAAGTGGTTTTTCAACACTAACACAAGTGCGAAAAGTGGTTTTTCAACACTAACACAAGTGCGAAAAGTGGTTTTTCCACACTAAACAAGTGCAAAAAGTGTTTTTTCCACACTAATACAAGTGCAAAAGTGGTTTCCTGCACCAACACAAGTGCGAAAAGTGTTTTTTCAACACTTAACACAAGTGCGAAAAGTGGTTTTTCAACACTAACACAAGTGCGAAAAGTGGTTTTTCAACACTAACACAAGTGCGAAAAGTGGTTTTTCCACACTAATACAAGTGCAAAAGTGATTTCCTGCACCAACACAAGTGCGAAAAGTGGTTTTTCAACACTAACACAAGTGCTTAAAGTGGTTTTTCAACACTAACCCAAGTGCGAAAAGTGGTTTTTCAACACTAACACAAGTGCGAAAAGTGGTTTTTCAACACTAACACAAGTGCGAAAAGTGGTTTTTCAACACTAACACAAGTGTGAAAAGTGGTTTTTCCACACTAATACAAGTGCAAAAGTGGTTTCCTGCACCAACACAAGTGCGAAAAGTGGTTTTTCAACACTAACACAAGTGCGAAAAGTGGTTTTTCAACACTATCACAAGTGCAAAAAGTATTTTTTCCACACTAATACAAGTGCAAAAGTGGTTTCCTGCACCAACACAAGTGCGAAAAGTGGTTTTTCAACACTAACACAAGTGCGAAAAGTGGTTTTTCAACACTATCACAAGTGCAAAAAGTTTTTTTTCCACACTAATACAAGTGCAAAAGTGGTTTCCTGCACCAACACAAGTGCGAAAAGTGGTTTTTCAACACTAACACAAGTGCAAAAGTGGTTTCCTGCACCAACACAAGTGCGAAAAGTGGTTTTTCAACACTAACACAAGTGCGAAAAGTGGTTTTTCAACACTAACAAAAGTGCGAAAAGTGGTTTTTCAACACTAACACAAGTGCGAAAAGTGGTTTTTCCACACTAATACAAGTGCGAAAAGTGGTTTTTCAACACTATCACAAGTGCAAAAAGTGTTTTTTCCACACTAATACAAGTGCAAAAGTGGTTTCCTGCACAAACACAAGTGCGAAAAGTGTTTTTCAACACTAACACAAGTGCGAAAAGTGGTTTTTCAACACTAACACAAGTGCGAAAAGTGGTTTTTCAACACTAACACAAGTGCGGAAAGTGTTTTTTCCACACTAATACAAGTGCAAAAGTGGTTTTTCAACACTAACACAAGTGCGGAAAGTGTTTTTTCCACACTAATACAAGTGCGAAAAGTGGTTTTTCAACACTAACACAAATGCGGAAAGTGTTTTTTCCACACTAACACAAGTGCGAAAAGTGGTTTTTCAACACTAACACAAGTGCGAAAAGTGGTTTTTCAACACTAACACAAGTGCGAAAAGTGTTTTTTCCACACTAATACAAGTGGAAAAGTGGTTTCCTGCACCAACACAAGTGCGAAAAGTGGTTTTTCAACCCTAACACAAGTGCGAAAAGTGGTTTTTCAACACTAACATAAGTGCGAAAAGTGGTTTTTCAACACTAACACAAGTGCGAAAAGTGGTTTTTCAACACTAACACAAGTGCGAAAAGTGGTTTTTCAACACTAAACAAGTGCAAAAAGTGTTTTTTCCACACTAATACAAGTGCAAAAGTGGTTTCCTGCACCAACACAAGTGCGAAAAGTGTTTTTTCAACACTTAACACAAGTGCGAAAAGTGGTTTTTCAACACTAACACAAGTGCGAAAAGTGGTTTTTCAACACTAACACAAGTGCGAAAAGTGGTTTTTCAACACTAACACAAGTGCGAAAAGTGGTTTTTCAACACTAACACAAGTGCGAAAAGTGGTTTTTCAACACTAAACAAGTGCAAAAAGTGTTTTTTCCACACTAATACAAGTGCAAAAGTGGTTTCCTGCACCAACACAAGTGCGAAAAGTGTTTTTTCAACACTATCACAAGTGCAAAAAGTTTTTTTCCTACACTAATACAAGTGCAGAAGTGGTTTCCTGCACCAACACAAGTGCGAAAAGTGGTTTTTCAACACTAACACAAGTGCGAAAAGTGGTTTTACAACACTAACACAAGTGCGAAAAGTGGTTTTCCACATTAATACCAGTGCAAAAGAGGTTTCCTGCACCAACACAAGTGCGAAAAGTGGTTTTTCAACACTATCACAAGTGCAAAAAGTGTTTTTTCCACCATAATACATGTGCAAAAGTGGTTTCCTGCACCAACGCAAGTGCGAAAAGTGGTTTATCAACACTAACACAAGTGCGAAAAGTGGTTTTTCAACACTAACACAAGTGCAAAAAGTGGTTTTTCAACACTAACACAAGTGCGAAAAGTGGATTTTCCACACTAATACAAGTGCAAAAGTGGTTCCCTGCACCAACACAAGGGCGAAAAGTGGTTTTTCAACACTAACACAAGTGCGAAAAGTGGTTTTTCAACACTAACACAAGTGCGAAAAGTGGTTTTTCAACACTAACACAAGTGCGAAAAGTGGTTTTTCCACACTAAACAAGTGCAAAAAGTGTTTTTTCCACACTAATACAAGTGCAAAAGTGGTTTCCTGCACCAACACAAGTGCGAAAAGTGTTTTTTCAACACTTAACACAAGTGCGAAAAGTGGTTTTTCAACACTAACACAAGTGCGAAAAGTGGTTTTTCAACACTAACACAAGTGCGAAAAGTGGTTTTTCCACACTAATACAAGTGCAAAAGTGATTTCCTGCACCAACACAAGTGCGAAAAGTGGTTTTTCAACACTAACACAAGTGCTTAAAGTGGTTTTTCAACACTATCACAAGTGCAAAAAGTGTTTTTTCCACACTAATACAAGTGCAAAAGTGGTTTCCTGCACCAACACAAGTGCGAAAAGTGGTTTTTCAACACTAACAAAAGTGCGAAAAGTGGTTTTTCAACACTAACACAAGTGCGAAAAGTGGTTTTTCCACACTAATACAAGTGCGAAAAGTGGTTTTTCAACACTATCACAAGTGCAAAAAGTGTTTCTTCCACACTAATACAAGTGCAAAAGTGGTTTCCTGCACCAACACAAGTGCGAAAAGTGGTTTTTCAACACTAACACAAGTGCAAAAAGTGGTTTTTCAACACTAACACAAGTGCGAAAAGTGGTTTTTCAACACTAACACAAGTGCGAAAAGTGATTTTTCCACACTAATACAAGTGCAAAAGTGGTATCCTGCACCAACACAAGTGCGAGAAGTGGTGTTTCAACACTATCACAAGTGCAAAAAGTGTTTTTTCCACACTAATACAAGTGCAAAAGTGGTTTCCTGCACCAACACAAGTGCGAAAAGTGGTTTTTCAACACTAACACAAGTGCGAAAAGTGTTTTTTCAACACTAACAAAAGTGCGAAAAGTGGTTTTTCAACACTAACACAAGTGCGAAAAGTGGTTTTTCCACACTAATACAAGTGCGAAAAGTGGTTTTTCAACACTATCACAAGTGCAAAAAGTGTTTTTTTCCACACTAATACAAGTGCAAAAGTGGTTTCCTGCACCAACACAAGTGTGAAAAGTGGTTCTTCAACACTAACAAAAGTGCGAAAAGTGGTTTTTCAACACTATCACAAGTGCAAAAAGTGTTTTTTCCACACTAATACAAGTGCAAAAGTGGTTTCCTGCACCAACACAAGTGCGAAAAGTGGTTTTTCAACACTAACACAAGTGCGGAAAGTGTTTTTTCCACACTAATACAAGTGCAAAAGTGGTTTCCTGCACCAACACAAGTGCGAAAAGTGGTTTTTCAACACTAACACAAGTGCGAAAAGTGGTTTTTCAACACTAACACAAGTGCGAAAAGTGGTTTTTCAACACTAACACAAGTGCGAAAAGTGGTTTTTCCACACTAATACAAGTGCAAAAGTGGTTTCCTGCACCAACACAAGTGCGAAAAGTGGTTTTTCAACACTAACACAAGTGCGGAAAGTGTTTTTTCCACACTAATACAAGTGCAAAAGTGGTTTCCTGCACCAACACAAGTGCGAAAAGTGGTTTTTCAACACTAACACAAGTGCTTAAAGTGGTTTTTCAACACTATCACAAGTGCAAAAAGTGTTTTTTCCACACTAATACAAGTGCAAAAGTGGTTTCCTGCACCAACACAAGTGCGAAAAGTGGTTTTTCAACACTAACAAAAGTGCGAAAAGTGGTTTTTCAACACTAACACAAGTGCGAAAAGTGGTTTTTCCACACTAATACAAGTGCGAAAAGTGGTTTTTCAACACTATCACAAGTGCAAAAAGTGTTTCTTCCACACTAATACAAGTGCAAAAGTGGTTTCCTGCACCAACACAAGTGCGAAAAGTGGTTTTTCAACACTAACACAAGTGCAAAAAGTGGTTTTTCAACACTAACACAAGTGCGAAAAGTGGTTTTTCAACACTAACACAAGTGCGAAAAGTGATTTTTCCACACTAATACAAGTGCAAAAGTGGTATCCTGCACCAACACAAGTGCGAGAAGTGGTGTTTCAACACTATCACAAGTGCAAAAAGTGTTTTTTCCACACTAATACAAGTGCAAAAGTGGTTTCCTGCACCAACACAAGTGCGAAAAGTGGTTTTTCAACACTAACACAAGTGCGAAAAGTGTTTTTTCAACACTAACAAAAGTGCGAAAAGTGGTTTTTCAACACTAACACAAGTGCGAAAAGTGGTTTTTCAACACTATCACAAGTGCAAAAAGTGTTTTTTCCACACTAATACAAGTGCAAAAGTGGTTTCCTGCACCAACACAAGTGCGAAAAGTGGTTTTTCAACACTAACAAAAGTGCGAAAAGTGGTTTTTCAACACTAACACAAGTGCGAAAAGTGGTTTTTCCACACTAATACAAGTGCGAAAAGTGGTTTTTCAACACTATCACAAGTGCAAAAAGTGTTTCTTCCACACTAATACAAGTGCAAAAGTGGTTTCCTGCACCAACACAAGTGCGAAAAGTGGTTTTTCAACACTAACACAAGTGCAAAAAGTGGTTTTTCAACACTAACACAAGTGCGAAAAGTGGTTTTTCAACACTAACACAAGTGCGAAAAGTGATTTTTCCACACTAATACAAGTGCAAAAGTGGTATCCTGCACCAACACAAGTGCGAGAAGTGGTGTTTCAACACTATCACAAGTGCAAAAAGTGTTTTTTCCACACTAATACAAGTGCAAAAGTGGTTTCCTGCACCAACACAAGTGCGAAAAGTGGTTTTTCAACACTAACACAAGTGCGAAAAGTGTTTTTTCAACACTAACAAAAGTGCGAAAAGTGGTTTTTCAACACTAACACAAGTGCGAAAAGTGGTTTTTCCACACTAATACAAGTGCGAAAAGTGGTTTTTCAACACTATCACAAGTGCAAAAAGTGTTTTTTCCACACTAATACAAGTGCAAAAGTGGTTTCCTGCACCAACACAAGTGCGAAAAGTGGTTCTTCAACACTAACAAAAGTGCGAAAAGTGGTTTTTCAACACTATCACAAGTGCAAAAAGTGTTTTTTCCACACTAATACAAGTGCAAAAGTGGTTTCCTGCACCAACACAAGTGCGAAAAGTGGTTTTTCAACACTAACACAAGTGCGGAAAGTGTTTTTTCCACACTAATACAAGTGCAAAAGTGGTTTCCTGCACCAACACAAGTGCGAAAAGTGGTTTTTCAACACTAACACAAGTGCGAAAAGTGGTTTTTCAACACTAACACAAGTGCGAAAAGTGGTTTTTCAACACTAACACAAGTGCGAAAAGTGGTTTTTCCACACTAATACAAGTGCAAAAGTGGTTTCCTGCACCAACACAAGTGCGAAAAGTGGTTTTTCAACACTAACACAAGTGCGGAAAGTGTTTTTTCCACACTAATACAAGTGCAAAAGTGGTTTCCTGCACCAACACAAGTGCGAAAAGTGGTTTTTCAACACTAACACAAGTGCTTAAAGTGGTTTTTCAACACTATCACAAGTGCAAAAAGTGTTTTTTTCCACACTAATACAAGTGCAAAAGTGGTTTCCTGCACCAACACAAGTGCGAAAAGTGGTTTTTCAACACTAACAAAAGTGCGAAAAGTGGTTTTTCAACACTAACACAAGTGCGAAAAGTGGTTTTTCCACACTAATACAAGTGCGAAAAGTGGTTTTTCAACACTATCACAAGTGCAAAAAGTGTTTCTTCCACACTAATACAAGTGCAAAAGTGGTTTCCTGCACCAACACAAGTGCGAAAAGTGGTTTTTCAACACTAACACAAGTGCAAAAAGTGGTTTTTCAACACTAACACAAGTGCGAAAAGTGGTTTTTCAACACTAACACAAGTGCGAAAAGTGATTTTTCCACACTAATACAAGTGCAAAAGTGGTATCCTGCACCAACACAAGTGCGAGAAGTGGTGTTTCAACACTATCACAAGTGCAAAAAGTGTTTTTTCCACACTAATACAAGTGCAAAAGTGGTTTCCTGCACCAACACAAGTGCGAAAAGTGGTTTTTCAACACTAACACAAGTGCGAAAAGTGTTTTTTCAACACTAACAAAAGTGCGAAAAGTGGTTTTTCAACACTAACACAAGTGCGAAAAGTGGTTTTTCAACACTATCACAAGTGCAAAAAGTGTTTTTTCCACACTAATACAAGTGCAAAAGTGGTTTCCTGCACCAACACAAGTGCGAAAAGTGGTTTTTCAACACTAACAAAAGTGCGAAAAGTGGTTTTTCAACACTAACACAAGTGCGAAAAGTGGTTTTTCCACACTAATACAAGTGCGAAAAGTGGTTTTTCAACACTATCACAAGTGCAAAAAGTGTTTCTTCCACACTAATACAAGTGCAAAAGTGGTTTCCTGCACCAACACAAGTGCGAAAAGTGGTTTTTCAACACTAACACAAGTGCAAAAAGTGGTTTTTCAACACTAACACAAGTGCGAAAAGTGGTTTTTCAACACTAACACAAGTGCGAAAAGTGATTTTTCCACACTAATACAAGTGCAAAAGTGGTATCCTGCACCAACACAAGTGCGAGAAGTGGTGTTTCAACACTATCACAAGTGCAAAAAGTGTTTTTTCCACACTAATACAAGTGCAAAAGTGGTTTCCTGCACCAACACAAGTGCGAAAAGTGGTTTTTCAACACTAACACAAGTGCGAAAAGTGTTTTTTCAACACTAACAAAAGTGCGAAAAGTGGTTTTTCAACACTAACACAAGTGCGAAAAGTGGTTTTTCCACACTAATACAAGTGCGAAAAGTGGTTTTTCAACACTATCACAAGTGCAAAAAGTGTTTTTTCCACACTAATACAAGTGCAAAAGTGGTTTCCTGCACCAACACAAGTGCGAAAAGTGGTTCTTCAACACTAACAAAAGTGCGAAAAGTGGTTTTTCAACACTATCACAAGTGCAAAAAGTGTTTTTTCCACACTAATACAAGTGCAAAAGTGGTTTCCTGCACCAACACAAGTGCGAAAAGTGGTTTTTCAACACTAACACAAGTGCGGAA
>NW_027618364.1:0-75802 GCF_964187855.1 Myxine glutinosa | reverse complement strand
CAATTTTCGCACTTGTGTTAGTGTTGAAAAACCACTTTTCGCACTTGTGTTGGTGCAGGAAACCACTTTTGCACTTGTATTAGTGTTGAAAAACCACTTTTCGCACCTGTGTTGGTGCAGGAAACCACTTTTGCACTTGTGATAGTGTTGAAAAACCACTTTTCGCACTTGTGTTAGTGTTGAAAAACGACTTTTCGCACTTGTGTTGGTGCAGGAAACCACTTTTGCACTTGTATTAGTGTGGAAAAAACACTTTTTGCACTTGTAATAGTGTTGAAAAACCACTTTTCGCACTTGTGTTAGTGTTGAAAAACCACTTTTGCACTTGTATTAGTGTGGAAAAAACACTTTTTGCACTTGTGATAGTGTTGAAAAACCACTTTTCGCACTTGTGTTAGTGTTGAAAAACGACTTTTCGCACTTGTGTTGGTGGAGGAAACCACTTTTGCACTTGTATTAGTGTGGAAAAACCACTGTTCGCACTTGTGTTAGTGTTGAAAAACCACTTTTCGCACCTGTGTTAGTGTAGAAAAACCACTTTTCGCACTTGTGTTAGTGTTGAAAAACCACTTTTTGCACTTGTGTTGGTGCAGGAAACCACTTTTGCACTTGTAGTAGTGTGGAAAAAACACTTTTTGCACTTGTGTTAGTGTTGAATAACCACTTTTCGCACTTGTGTTAGTGTTGAAAAACCACTTTTCGCACTTGTGTTGGTGCAGGAAACCACTTTTGCACTTGTGATAGTGTTGAAAAACCACTTTTCGCATGTGTGTTAGTGTTGAAAAACCACTTTCCGCACTTGTGTTGGTGCAGGAAACCACCTTTACACTTATATTAGTGTGGAAAAACCACTTTTTGCACTTGTGATAGTGTTGAAAAACGACTTTTCGCACTTGTGTTAGTGTTGAAAAACGACTTTTCGCACTTGTGTTGGTGCAGGAAACCACTTTTGCACTTGTATTAGTGTGGAAAAAACACTTTTTGCACTTGTAATAGTGTTGAAAAACCACTTTTCGCACTTGTGTTAGTGTTGAAAAACCACTTTTGCACTTGTATTAGTGTGGAAAAAACACTTTTTGCACTTGTGATAGTGTTGAAAAACCACTTTTCGCACTTGTGTTAGTGTTGAAAAACCACTTTTCGCACTTGTGTTGGTGCAGGAAACCACTTTTGCACTTGTATTAGTGTGGAAAAAACACTTTTTGCACTTGTGATAGTGTTGAAAAACCACTTTTCGCACTTGTGTTAGTGTTGAAAAACCACTTTTCGCACTTGTGTTGGTGCAGGAAACCACTTTTGCACTTGTATTAGTGTGGAAAAAACACTTTTTGCATTTGTGATAGTGTTGAAAAACCACTTTTCGCACTTGTGTTGGTGCAGGAAACCACTTTTGCACTTGTATTAGTGTGGAAAAAACACTTTTTGCACTTGTGATAGTGTTGAAAAACCACTTTTCGCACTTGTGTTAGTGTTGAAAAACCACTTTTCGCACTTGTGTTGGTGCAGGAAACCACTTTTGCACTTGTATTAGTGTGGAAAAAACACTTTTTGCACTTGTGATAGTGTTGAAAAACCACTTTTCGCACTTGTGTTGGTGCAGGAAACCACTTTTGCACTTGTATTAGTGTGGAAAAAACACTTTTTGCACTTGTGTTAGTGTTGAAAAACCACTTTTCGCACTTGTGTTAGTGTTGAAAAACCACTTTTCGCACTTGTGTTAGTGTTGAAAAACCACTTTTCGCACTTGTGTTGGTGCAGGAAACCACTTTTGCACTTGTATTAGTGTGGAAAAAACACTTTTTGCACTTGTGATGGTGTTGAAAAACCACTTTTCGCACTTGTGTTGGTGCAGGAAACCACTTTTGCATTTGTATTAGTGTGGAAAAAACACTTTTTGCAGTTGTGATAGTGTTGAAAAACCACTTTTCGCACTTGTGTTAGTGTTTAAAAACCACATTTCGCACTTGTGTTGGTGCAGGGAACCACTTTTGCACTTGTATTAGTGTGGAAAAAACACTTTTTGCACTTGTGATAGTGTTGAAAAACCACTTTTCGCTCTTGTGTTAGTGTTGAAAAACCACTTTTCGCACTTGTGTTGGTGCAGGAAACCACTTTTGCACTTGTATTAGTGTGGAAAAACCACTTTTTGCACTTGTGTTAGTGTTGAAAAACCACTTTTCGCACTTTTGTTAGTGTTGAAAAAACACTTTTCGCACTTGTGCTAGTGTTGAAAAACCACTTTTCGCACTTGTGTTAGTATTGTAAAACCACTTTTCGCACTTGTGTTCGTGTTGAAAAACCACTTTTCGCACTTGTGTTGGTGCAGGAAACCACTTTTGCACTTGTATTAGTGTTGAAAAAACACTTTTTGCACTTGTGTTGGTGCAGGAAACCACTTTTGCACTTGTGTTAGTGTTGAAAAACCACTTTTCGCAATTGTGTTAGTGTTGAAAAACCACTTTTCGCAGTTGTGTTAGTGTTGAAAAACCACTTTTCGCACTTGTGTTAGTGTTGAAAAACCACTTTTCGCACTTGTGTTGGTGCAGGAAACCACTATTGCACTTGTATTAGTGTGGAAAAAACACTTTTTGCACTTGTGATAGTGTTGAAAAACCACTTTTCGCACTTGTGTTAGTGTTGAAAAACCACGTTTCGCACTTGTGTTGGTGCAGGAAACCACTTTTGCATTTCTATTAGTGTGGAAAAACCACTTTTCGCACTTGTGTTAGTGTTGAAAAACCACTTTTCGCACTTGTGTTAGTGTTGAAAAACCACTTTTCGCACTTGTGTTGGTGCAGGAAACCACTTTTGCACTTGTATTAGTGTGGAAAAAACACTTGTTGCACTTGTGATAGTGTTGAAAAACCACTTTTCGCACTTGTGTTAGTGTTGAAAATCCACTTTTTGCACTTGTGTTAGTGTTGAAAAACCACTTTTCGCACTTGTGTTGGTGCAGGAAACCACTTTTGCACTTGTATTAGTGTGGAAAAAACACTTTTTTCACTTGTGATAGTGTTGAAAAACCACTTTTCGCACTTGTGTTAGTGTTGAAAAACCACTTTACGCACTTGTGTTAGTGTTGAAAAACCACTTTTCGCACTTGTGTTGGTGCAGGAAACCACTTTTGCACTTGTATTAGTGTGGAAAAAACACTTTTTGCACTTGTGATAGTGTTGAAAAACCACTTTTCGCACTTGTGTTAGTGTTGAAAAACCACTTTTCGCACTTGTGTTTGTGCAGGAAACCACTTTTGCACTTGTATTAGTGTGGAAAAAACACTTTTTGCACTTGTGATAGTGTTGAAAAACCACTTTTCGCACTTGTGTTAGTGTTGAAAACCCACTTTTTGCACTTGTATTAGTGTGGAAAAACCACTTTTCGCACTTGTGTTAGTGTTGAAAAACCAATTTTCGCACTTGTGTTAGTGTTGAAAAACCACTTTTCGCACTTGTGTTGGTGCAGGAAACCACTTTTGCACTTGTATTAGTGTGGAAAAAACACTTTTTGCACTTGTGATAGTGTTGAAAAACCACTTTTCGCACTTGTGTTAGTGTTGAAAAACCACTTTTCGCACTTGTGTTGGTGCAGGAAACCACTTTTGCACTTGTATTAGTGTGGAAAAACACTTTTTGCATTTGTGATAGTGTTGAAAAACCACTTTTCGCACTTGTGTTGGTGCAGGAAACCACTTTTGCACTTGTATTAGTGTGGAAAAAACACTTTTTGCACTTGTGATAGTGTTGAAAAACCACTTTTCGCACTTGTGTTAGTGTTGAAAAACCACTTTTCGCACTTGTGTTGGTGCAGGAAACCACTTTTGCACTTGTATTAGTGTGGAAAAAACACTTTTTGCACTTGTGATAGTGTTGAAAAACCACTTTTCGCACTTGTGTTGGTGCAGGAAACCACTTTTGCACTTGTATTAGTGTGGAAAAAACACTTTTTGCACTTGTGTTAGTGTTGAAAAACCACTTTTCGCACTTGTGTTAGTGTTGAAAAACCACTTTTCGCACTTGTGTTAGTGTTGAAAAACCACTTTTCGCACTTGTGTTGGTGCAGGAAACCACTTTTGCACTTGTATTAGTGTGGAAAAAACACTTTTTGCACTTGTGATGGTGTTGAAAAACCACTTTTCGCACTTGTGTTAGTGTTGAAAAACCACTTTTCGCACTTGTGTTGGTGCAGGAAACCACTTTTGCATTTGTATTAGTGTGGAAAAAACACTTTTTGCAGTTGTGATAGTGTTGAAAAACCACTTTTCGCACTTGTGTTAGTGTTTAAAAACCACATTTCGCACTTGTGTTGGTGCAGGGAACCACTTTTGCACTTGTATTAGTGTGGAAAAAACACTTTTTGCACTTGTGATAGTGTTGAAAAACCACTTTTCGCTCTTGTGTTAGTGTTGAAAAACCACTTTTCGCACTTGTGTTGGTGCAGGAAACCACTTTTGCACTTGTATTAGTGTGGAAAAACCACTTTTTGCACTTGTGTTAGTGTTGAAAAACCACTTTTCGCACTTTTGTTAGTGTTGAAAAAACACTTTTCGCACTTGTGCTAGTGTTGAAAAACCACTTTTCGCACTTGTGTTAGTATTGTAAAACCACTTTTCGCACTTGTGTTCGTGTTGAAAAACCACTTTTCGCACTTGTGTTGGTGCAGGAAACCACTTTTGCACTTGTATTAGTGTTGAAAAAACACTTTTTGCACTTGTGTTGGTGCAGGAAACCACTTTTGCACTTGTGTTAGTGTTGAAAAACCACTTTTCGCAATTGTGTTAGTGTTGAAAAACCACTTTTCGCAGTTGTGTTAGTGTTGAAAAACCACTTTTCGCACTTGTGTTAGTGTTGAAAAACCACTTTTCGCACTTGTGTTGGTGCAGGAAACCACTTTTGCACTTGTATTAGTGTGGAAAAAACACTTTTTGCACTTGTGATAGTGTTGAAAAACCACTTTTCGCACTTGTGTTAGTGTTGAAAAACCACGTTTCGCACTTGTGTTGGTGCAGGAAACCACTTTTGCATTTCTATTAGTGTGGAAAAACCACTTTTCGCACTTGTGTTAGTGTTGAAAAACCACTTTTCGCACTTGTGTTAGTGTTGAAAAACCACTTTTCGCACTTGTGTTGGTGCAGGAAACCACTTTTGCACTTGTATTAGTGTGGAAAAAACACTTGTTGCACTTGTGATAGTGTTGAAAAACCACTTTTCGCACTTGTGTTAGTGTTGAAAATCCACTTTTTGCACTTGTGTTAGTGTTGAAAAACCACTTTTCGCA
Source organism: Myxine glutinosa (assembly GCF_964187855.1). Taxonomy (NCBI): domain Eukaryota; kingdom Metazoa; phylum Chordata; class Myxini; order Myxiniformes; family Myxinidae; genus Myxine; species Myxine glutinosa. Next base: position 70,528 of record NW_027618364.1, on the reverse strand, counting down.
CTTGTGTTGGTGCAGGAAACCACTTTTGCACTTGTATTAGTGTGGAAAAAACACTTTTTTCACTTGTGATAGTGTTGAAAAACCACTTTTCGCACTTGTGTTAGTGTTGAAAAACCACTTTACGCACTTGTGTTAGTGTTGAAAAACCACTTTTCGCACTTGTGTTGGTGCAGGAAACCACTTTTGCACTTGTATTAGTGTGGAAAAAACACTTTTTGCACTTGTGATAGTGTTGAAAAACCACTTTTCGCACTTGTGTTAGTGTTGAAAAACCACTTTTCGCACTTGTGTTTGTGCAGGAAACCACTTTTGCACTTGTATTAGTGTGGAAAAAACACTTTTTGCACTTGTGATAGTGTTGAAAAACCACTTTTCGCACTTGTGTTAGTGTTGAAAACCCACTTTTTGCACTTGTATTAGTGTGGAAAAACCACTTTTCGCACTTGTGTTAGTGTTGAAAAACCAATTTTCGCACTTGTGTTAGTGTTGAAAAACCACTTTTCGCACTTGTGTTGGTGCAGGAAACCACTTTTGCACTTGTATTAGTGTGGAAAAAACACTTTTTGCACTTGTGATAGTGTTGAAAAACCACTTTTCGCACTTGTGTTAGTGTTGAAAAACCACTTTTCGCACTTGTGTTGGTGCAGGAAACCACTTTTGCACTTGTATTAGTGTGGAAAAAACACTTTTTGCATTTGTGATAGTGTTGAAAAACCACTTTTCGCACTTGTGTTGGTGCAGGAAACCACTTTTGCACTTGTATTAGTGTGGAAAAAACACTTTTTGCACTTGTGATAGTGTTGAAAAACCACTTTTCGCACTTGTGTTAGTGTTGAAAAACCACTTTTCGCACTTGTGTTGGTGCAGGAAACCACTTTTGCACTTGTATTAGTGTGGAAAAAACACTTTTTGCACTTGTGATAGTGTTGAAAAACCACTTTTCGCACTTGTGTTGGTGCAGGAAACCACTTTTGCACTTGTATTAGTGTGGAAAAAACACTTTTTGCACTTGTGTTAGTGTTGAAAAACCACTTTTCGCACTTGTGTTAGTGTTGAAAAACCACTTTTCGCACTTGTGTTAGTGTTGAAAAACCACTTTTCGCACTTGTGTTGGTGCAGGAAACCACTTTTGCACTTGTATTAGTGTGGAAAAAACACTTTTTGCACTTGTGATGGTGTTGAAAAACCACTTTTCGCACTTGTGTTAGTGTAGAAAAACCACTTTTCGCACTTGTGTTAGTGTTGAAAAACCACTTTTCGCACTTGTGTTGGTGCAGGAAACCACTTTTGCATTTGTATTAGTGTGGAAAAAACACTTTTTGCAGTTGTGATAGTGTTGAAAAACCACTTTTCGCACTTGTGTTAGTGTTTAAAAACCACATTTCGCACTTGTGTTGGTGCAGGGAACCACTTTTGCACTTGTATTAGTGTGGAAAAAACACTTTTTGCACTTGTGATAGTGTTGAAAAACCACTTTTCGCTCTTGTGTTAGTGTTGAAAAACCACTTTTCGCACTTGTGTTGGTGCAGGAAACCACTTTTGCACTTGTATTAGTGTGGAAAAACCACTTTTTGCACTTGTGTTAGTGTTGAAAAACCACTTTTCGCACTTTTGTTAGTGTTGAAAAAACACTTTTCGCACTTGTGCTAGTGTTGAAAAACCACTTTTCGCACTTGTGTTAGTATTGTAAAACCACTTTTCGCACTTGTGTTCGTGTTGAAAAACCACTTTTCGCACTTGTGTTGGTGCAGGAAACCACTTTTGCACTTGTATTAGTGTTGAAAAAACACTTTTTGCACTTGTGTTGGTGCAGGAAACCACTTTTGCACTTGTGTTAGTGTTGAAAAACCACTTTTCGCAATTGTGTTAGTGTTGAAAATCCACTTTTCGCAGTTGTGTTAGTGTTGAAAAACCACTTTTCGCACTTGTGTTAGTGTTGAAAAACCACTTTTCGCACTTGTGTTGGTGCAGGAAACCACTTTTGCACTTGTATTAGTGTGGAAAAAACACTTTTTGCACTTGTGATAGTGTTGAAAAACCACTTTTCGCACTTGTGTTAGTGTTGAAAAACCACGTTTCGCACTTGTGTTGGTGCAGGAAACCACTTTTGCATTTCTATTAGTGTGGAAAAACCACTTTTCGCACTTGTGTTAGTGTTGAAAAACCACTTTTCGCACTTGTGTTAGTGTTGAAAAACCACTTTTCGCACTTGTGTTGGTGCAGGAAACCACTTTTGCACTTGTATTAGTGTGGAAAAAACACTTGTTGCACTTGTGATAGTGTTGAAAAACCACTTTTCGCACTTGTGTTAGTGTTGAAAATCCACTTTTTGCACTTGTGTTAGTGTTGAAAAACCACTTTTCGCACTTGTGTTGGTGCAGGAAACCACTTTTGCACTTGTATTAGTGTGGAAAAAACACTTTTTTCACTTGTGATAGTGTTGAAAAACCACTTTTCGCACTTGTGTTAGTGTTGAAAAACCACTTTACGCACTTGTGTTAGTGTTGAAAAACCACTTTTCGCACTTGTGTTGGTGCAGGAAACCACTTTTGCACTTGTATTAGTGTGGAAAAAACACTTTTTGCACTTGTGATAGTGTTGAAAAACCACTTTTCGCACTTGTGTTAGTGTTGAAAAACCACTTTTCGCACTTGTGTTGGTGCAGGAAACCACTTTTGCACTTGTATTAGTTTGGAAAAAACACTTTTTGCACTTGTGATAGTGTTGAAAAACCACTTTTCGCACTTGTGTTAGTGTTGAAAACCCACTTTTTGCACTTGTATTAGTGTGGAAAAACCACTTTTCGCACTTGTGTTAGTGTTGAAAAACCAATTTTCGCACTTGTGTTAGTGTTGAAAAACCACTTTTCGCACTTGTGTTGGTGCAGGAAACCACTTTTGCACTTGTATTAGTGTTGAAAAACCACTTTTCGCACTTGTGTTGGTGCAGGAAACCACTTTTGCACTTGTGATAGTGTTGAAAAACCACTTTTCGCACTTGTGTTAGTGTTGAAAAACGACTTTTCGCACTTGTGTTGGTGCAGGAAACCACCTTTACACTTCTATTAGTGTGGAAAAACCACTTTTTGCACTTGTGATAGTGTTGAAAAACGACTTTTCGCACTTGTGTTAGTGTTGAAAAACGACTTTTCGCACTTGTGTTGGTGCAGGAAACCACTTTTGCACTTGTATTAGTGTGGAAAAAACACTTTTTGCACTTGTAATAGTGTTGAAAAACCACTTTTCGCACTTGTGTTGGTGCAGGAAACCACCTTTACACTTCTATTAGTGTGGAAAAACCACTTTTTGCACTTGTGATAGTGTTGAAAAACGACTTTTCGCACTTGTGTTAGTGTTGAAAAACGACTTTTCGCACTTGTGTTGGTGCAGGAAACCACTTTTGCACTTGTATTAGTGTGGAAAAAACACTTTTTGCACTTGTAATAGTGTTGAAAAACCACTTTTCGCACTTGTGTTAGTGTTGAAAAACCACTTTTGCACTTGTATTAGTGTGGAAAAAACACTTTTTGCACTTGTGATAGTGTTGAAAAACCACTTTTCGCACTTGTGTTAGTGTTGAAAAACCACTTTTCGCACTTGTGTTGGTGCAGGAAACCACTTTTGCACTTGTATTAGTGTGGAAAAAACACTTTTTGCACTTGTGATAGTGTTGAAAAACCACTTTTCGCACTTGTGTTAGTGTTGAAAAACCACTTTTCGCACTTGTGTTGGTGCAGGAAACCACTTTTGCACTTGTATTAGTGTGGAAAAAACACTTTTTGCATTTGTGATAGTGTTGAAAAACCACTTTTCGCACTTGTGTTGGTGCAGGAAACCACTTTTGCACTTGTATTAGTGTGGAAAAAACACTTTTTGCACTTGTGATAGTGTTGAAAAACCACTTTTCGCACTTGTGTTAGTGTTGAAAAACCACTTTTCGCACTTGTGTTGGTGCAGGAAACCACTTTTGCACTTGTATTAGTGTGGAAAAAACACTTTTTGCACTTGTGATAGTGTTGAAAAACCACTTTTCGCACTTGTGTTGGTGCAGGAAACCACTTTTGCACTTGTATTAGTGTGGAAAAAACACTTTTTGCACTTGTGTTAGTGTTGAAAAACCACTTTTCGCACTTGTGTTAGTGTTGAAAAACCACTTTTCGCACTTGTGTTAGTGTTGAAAAACCACTTTTCGCACTTGTGTTGGTGCAGGAAACCACTTTTGCACTTGTATTAGTGTGGAAAAAACACTTTTTGCACTTGTGATGGTGTTGAAAAACCACTTTTCGCACTTGTGTTAGTGTAGAAAAACCACTTTTCGCACTTGTGTTAGTGTTGAAAAACCACTTTTCGCACTTGTGTTGGTGCAGGAAACCACTTTTGCATTTGTATTAGTGTGGAAAAAACACTTTTTGCAGTTGTGATAGTGTTGAAAAACCACTTTTCGCACTTGTGTTAGTGTTTAAAAACCACATTTCGCACTTGTGTTGGTGCAGGGAACCACTTTTGCACTTGTATTAGTGTGGAAAAAACACTTTTTGCACTTGTGATAGTGTTGAAAAACCACTTTTCGCTCTTGTGTTAGTGTTGAAAAACCACTTTTCGCACTTGTGTTGGTGCAGGAAACCACTTTTGCACTTGTATTAGTGTGGAAAAACCACTTTTTGCACTTGTGTTAGTGTTGAAAAACCACTTTTCGCACTTTTGTTAGTGTTGAAAAAACACTTTTCGCACTTGTGCTAGTGTTGAAAAACCACTTTTCGCACTTGTGTTAGTATTGTAAAACCACTTTTCGCACTTGTGTTCGTGTTGAAAAACCACTTTTCGCACTTGTGTTGGTGCAGGAAACCACTTTTGCACTTGTATTAGTGTTGAAAAAACACTTTTTGCACTTGTGTTGGTGCAGGAAACCACTTTTGCACTTGTGTTAGTGTTGAAAAACCACTTTTCGCAATTGTGTTAGTGTTGAAAAACCACTTTTCGCAGTTGTGTTAGTGTTGAAAAACCACTTTTCGCACTTGTGTTAGTGTTGAAAAACCACTTTTCGCACTTGTGTTGGTGCAGGAAACCACTTTTGCACTTGTATTAGTGTGGAAAAAACACTTTTTGCACTTGTGATAGTGTTGAAAAACCACTTTTCGCACTTGTGTTAGTGTTGAAAAACCACGTTTCGCACTTGTGTTGGTGCAGGAAACCACTTTTGCATTTCTATTAGTGTGGAAAAACCACTTTTCGCACTTGTGTTAGTGTTGAAAAACCACTTTTCGCACTTGTGTTAGTGTTGAAAAACCACTTTTCGCACTTGTGTTGGTGCAGGAAACCACTTTTGCACTTGTATTAGTGTGGAAAAAACACTTGTTGCACTTGTGATAGTGTTGAAAAACCACTTTTCGCACTTGTGTTAGTGTTGAAAATCCACTTTTTGCACTTGTGTTAGTGTTGAAAAACCACTTTTCGCACTTGTGTTGGTGCAGGAAACCACTTTTGCACTTGTATTAGTGTGGAAAAAACACTTTTTTCACTTGTGATAGTGTTGAAAAACCACTTTTCGCACTTGTGTTAGTGTTGAAAAACCACTTTACGCACTTGTGTTAGTGTTGAAAAACCACTTTTCGCACTTGTGTTGGTGCAGGAAACCACTTTTGCACTTGTATTAGTGTGGAAAAAACACTTTTTGCACTTGTGATAGTGTTGAAAAACCACTTTTCGCACTTGTGTTAGTGTTGAAAAACCACTTTTCGCACTTGTGTTTGTGCAGGAAACCACTTTTGCACTTGTATTAGTGTGGAAAAAACACTTTTTGCACTTGTGATAGTGTTGAAAAACCACTTTTCGCACTTGTGTTAGTGTTGAAAACCCACTTTTTGCACTTGTATTAGTGTGGAAAAACCACTTTTCGCACTTGTGTTAGTGTTGAAAAACCAATTTTCGCACTTGTGTTAGTGTTGAAAAACCACTTTTCGCACTTGTGTTGGTGCAGGAAACCACTTTTGCACTTGTATTAGTGTGGAAAAAACACTTTTTGCACTTGTGATAGTGTTGAAAAACCACTTTTCGCACTTGTGTTAGTGTTGAAAAACCACTTTTCGCACTTGTGTTGGTGCAGGAAACCACTTTTGCACTTGTATTAGTGTGGAAAAAACACTTTTTGCATTTGTGATAGTGTTGAAAAACCACTTTTCGCACTTGTGTTGGTGCAGGAAACCACTTTTGCACTTGTATTAGTGTGGAAAAAACACTTTTTGCACTTGTGATAGTGTTGAAAAACCACTTTTCACACTTGTGTTAGTGTTGAAAAACCACTTTTCGCACTTGTGTTGGTGCAGGAAACCACTTTTGCACTTGTATTAGTGTGGAAAAAACACTTTTTGCACTTGTGATAGTGTTGAAAAACCACTTTTCGCACTTGTGTTGGTGCAGGAAACCACTTTTGCACTTGTATTAGTGTGGAAAAAACACTTTTTGCACTTGTGTTAGTGTTGAAAAACCACTTTTCGCACTTGTGTTAGTGTTGAAAAACCACTTTTCGCACTTGTGTTAGTGTTGAAAAACCACTTTTCGCACTTGTGTTGGTGCAGGAAACCACTTTTGCACTTGTATTAGTGTGGAAAAAACACTTTTTGCACTTGTGATGGTGTTGAAAAACCACTTTTCGCACTTGTGTTAGTGTAGAAAAACCACTTTTCGCACTTGTGTTAGTGTTGAAAAACCACTTTTCGCACTTGTGTTGGTGCAGGAAACCACTTTTGCATTTGTATTAGTGTGGAAAAAACACTTTTTGCAGTTGTGATAGTGTTGAAAAACCACTTTTCGCACTTGTGTTAGTGTTTAAAAACCACATTTCGCACTTGTGTTGGTGCAGGGAACCACTTTTGCACTTGTATTAGTGTGGAAAAAACACTTTTTGCACTTGTGATAGTGTTGAAAAACCACTTTTCGCTCTTGTGTTAGTGTTGAAAAACCACTTTTCGCACTTGTGTTGGTGCAGGAAACCACTTTTGCACTTGTATTAGTGTGGAAAAACCACTTTTTGCACTTGTGTTAGTGTTGAAAAACCACTTTTCGCACTTTTGTTAGTGTTGAAAAAACACTTTTCGCACTTGTGCTAGTGTTGAAAAACCACTTTTCGCACTTGTGTTAGTATTGTAAAACCACTTTTCGCACTTGTGTTCGTGTTGAAAAACCACTTTTCGCACTTGTGTTGGTGCAGGAAACCACTTTTGCACTTGTATTAGTGTTGAAAAAACACTTTTTGCACTTGTGTTGGTGCAGGAAACCACTTTTGCACTTGTGTTAGTGTTGAAAAACCACTTTTCGCAATTGTGTTAGTGTTGAAAATCCACTTTTCGCAGTTGTGTTAGTGTTGAAAAACCACTTTTCGCACTTGTGTTAGTGTTGAAAAACCACTTTTCGCACTTGTGTTGGTGCAGGAAACCACTTTTGCACTTGTATTAGTGTGGAAAAAACACTTTTTGCACTTGTGATAGTGTTGAAAAACCACTTTTCGCACTTGTGTTAGTGTTGAAAAACCACGTTTCGCACTTGTGTTGGTGCAGGAAACCACTTTTGCATTTCTATTAGTGTGGAAAAACCACTTTTCGCACTTGTGTTAGTGTTGAAAAACCACTTTTCGCACTTGTGTTAGTGTTGAAAAACCACTTTTCGCACTTGTGTTGGTGCAGGAAACCACTTTTGCACTTGTATTAGTGTGGAAAAAACACTTGTTGCACTTGTGATAGTGTTGAAAAACCACTTTTCGCACTTGTGTTAGTGTTGAAAATCCACTTTTTGCACTTGTGTTAGTGTTGAAAAACCACTTTTCGCACTTGTGTTGGTGCAGGAAACCACTTTTGCACTTGTATTAGTGTGGAAAAAACACTTTTTTCACTTGTGATAGTGTTGAAAAACCACTTTTCGCACTTGTGTTAGTGTTGAAAAACCACTTTACGCACTTGTGTTAGTGTTGAAAAACCACTTTTCGCACTTGTGTTGGTGCAGGAAACCACTTTTGCACTTGTATTAGTGTGGAAAAAACACTTTTTGCACTTGTGATAGTGTTGAAAAACCACTTTTTGCACTTGTGTTAGTGTTGAAAAACCACTTTTCGCACTTGTGTTGGTGCAGGAAACCACTTTTGCACTTGTATTAGTGTGGAAAAAACACTTTTTGCACTTGTGATAGTGTTGAAAAACCACTTTTCGCACTTGTGTTAGTGTTGAAAACCCACTTTTTGCACTTGTATTAGTGTGGAAAAACCACTTTTCGCACTTGTGTTAGTGTTGAAAAACCAATTTTCGCACTTGTGTTAGTGTTGAAAAACCACTTTTCGCACTTGTGTTGGTGCAGGAAACCACTTTTGCACTTGTATTAGTGTTGAAAAACCACTTTTCGCACCTGTGTTGGTGCAGGAAACCACTTTTGCACTTGTGATAGTGTTGAAAAACCACTTTTCGCACTTGTGTTAGTGTTGAAAAACGACTTTTCGCACTTGTGTTGGTGCAGGAAACCACTTTTGCACTTGTATTAGTGTGGAAAAAACACTTTTTGCACTTGTAATAGTGTTGAAAAACCACTTTTCGCACTTGTGTTAGTGTTGAAAAACCACTTTTGCACTTGTATTAGTGTGGAAAAAACACTTTTTGCACTTGTGATAGTGTTGAAAAACCACTTTTCGCACTTGTGTTAGTGTTGAAAAACGACTTTTCGCACTTGTGTTGGTGGAGGAAACCACTTTTGCACTTGTATTAGTGTGGAAAAACCACTGTTCGCACTTGTGTTAGTGTTGAAAAACCACTTTTCGCACCTGTGTTAGTGTAGAAAAACCACTTTTCGCACTTGTGTTAGTGTTGAAAAACCACTTTTTGCACTTGTGTTGGTGCAGGAAACCACTTTTGCACTTGTAGTAGTGTGGAAAAAACACTTTTTGCACTTGTGTTAGTGTTGAATAACCACTTTTCGCACTTGTGTTAGTGTTGAAAAACCACTTTTCGCACTTGTGTTGGTGCAGGAAACCACTTTTGCACTTGTGATAGTGTTGAAAAACCACTTTTCGCATGTGTGTTAGTGTTGAAAAACCACTTTCCGCACTTGTGTTGGTGCAGGAAACCACCTTTACACTTATATTAGTGTGGAAAAACCACTTTTTGCACTTGTGATAGTGTTGAAAAACGACTTTTCGCACTTGTGTTAGTGTTGAAAAACGACTTTTCGCACTTGTGTTGGTGCAGGAAACCACTTTTGCACTTGTATTAGTGTGGAAAAAACACTTTTTGCACTTGTAATAGTGTTGAAAAACCACTTTTCGCACTTGTGTTAGTGTTGAAAAACCACTTTTGCACTTGTATTAGTGTGGAAAAAACACTTTTTGCACTTGTGATAGTGTTGAAAAACCACTTTTCGCACTTGTGTTAGTGTTGAAAAACCACTTTTCGCACTTGTGTTGGTGCAGGAAACCACTTTTGCACTTGTATTAGTGTGGAAAAAACACTTTTTGCACTTGTGATAGTGTTGAAAAACCACTTTTCGCACTTGTGTTAGTGTTGAAAAACCACTTTTCGCACTTGTGTTGGTGCAGGAAACCACTTTTGCACTTGTATTAGTGTGGAAAAAACACTTTTTGCATTTGTGATAGTGTTGAAAAACCACTTTTCGCACTTGTGTTGGTGCAGGAAACCACTTTTGCACTTGTATTAGTGTGGAAAAAACACTTTTTGCACTTGTGATAGTGTTGAAAAACCACTTTTCGCACTTGTGTTAGTGTTGAAAAACCACTTTTCGCACTTGTGTTGGTGCAGGAAACCACTTTTGCACTTGTATTAGTGTGGAAAAAACACTTTTTGCACTTGTGATAGTGTTGAAAAACCACTTTTCGCACTTGTGTTGGTGCAGGAAACCACTTTTGCACTTGTATTAGTGTGGAAAAAACACTTTTTGCACTTGTGTTAGTGTTGAAAAACCACTTTTCGCACTTGTGTTAGTGTTGAAAAACCACTTTTCGCACTTGTGTTAGTGTTGAAAAACCACTTTTCGCACTTGTGTTGGTGCAGGAAACCACTTTTGCACTTGTATTAGTGTGGAAAAAACACTTTTTGCACTTGTGATGGTGTTGAAAAACCACTTTTCGCACTTGTGTTAGTGTAGAAAAACCACTTTTCGCACTTGTGTTAGTGTTGAAAAACCACTTTTCGCACTTGTGTTGGTGCAGGAAACCACTTTTGCATTTGTATTAGTGTGGAAAAAACACTTTTTGCAGTTGTGATAGTGTTGAAAAACCACTTTTCGCACTTGTGTTAGTGTTTAAAAACCACATTTCGCACTTGTGTTGGTGCAGGGAACCACTTTTGCACTTGTATTAGTGTGGAAAAAACACTTTTTGCACTTGTGATAGTGTTGAAAAACCACTTTTCGCTCTTGTGTTAGTGTTGAAAAACCACTTTTCGCACTTGTGTTGGTGCAGGAAACCACTTTTGCACTTGTATTAGTGTGGAAAAACCACTTTTTGCACTTGTGTTAGTGTTGAAAAACCACTTTTCGCACTTTTGTTAGTGTTGAAAAAACACTTTTCGCACTTGTGCTAGTGTTGAAAAACCACTTTTCGCACTTGTGTTAGTATTGTAAAACCACTTTTCGCACTTGTGTTCGTGTTGAAAAACCACTTTTCGCACTTGTGTTGGTGCAGGAAACCACTTTTGCACTTGTATTAGTGTTGAAAAAACACTTTTTGCACTTGTGTTGGTGCAGGAAACCACTTTTGCACTTGTGTTAGTGTTGAAAAACCACTTTTCGCAATTGTGTTAGTGTTGAAAAACCACTTTTCGCAGTTGTGTTAGTGTTGAAAAACCACTTTTCGCACTTGTGTTAGTGTTGAAAAACCACTTTTCGCACTTGTGTTGGTGCAGGAAACCACTATTGCACTTGTATTAGTGTGGAAAAAACACTTTTTGCACTTGTGATAGTGTTGAAAAACCACTTTTCGCACTTGTGTTAGTGTTGAAAAACCACGTTTCGCACTTGTGTTGGTGCAGGAAACCACTTTTGCATTTCTATTAGTGTGGAAAAACCACTTTTCGCACTTGTGTTAGTGTTGAAAAACCACTTTTCGCACTTGTGTTAGTGTTGAAAAACCACTTTTCGCACTTGTGTTGGTGCAGGAAACCACTTTTGCACTTGTATTAGTGTGGAAAAAACACTTGTTGCACTTGTGATAGTGTTGAAAAACCACTTTTCGCACTTGTGTTAGTGTTGAAAATCCACTTTTTGCACTTGTGTTAGTGTTGAAAAACCACTTTTCGCACTTGTGTTGGTGCAGGAAACCACTTTTGCACTTGTATTAGTGTGGAAAAAACACTTTTTTCACTTGTGATAGTGTTGAAAAACCACTTTTCGCACTTGTGTTAGTGTTGAAAAACCACTTTACGCACTTGTGTTAGTGTTGAAAAACCACTTTTCGCACTTGTGTTGGTGCAGGAAACCACTTTTGCACTTGTATTAGTGTGGAAAAAACACTTTTTGCACTTGTGATAGTGTTGAAAAACCACTTTTCGCACTTGTGTTAGTGTTGAAAAACCACTTTTCGCACTTGTGTTTGTGCAGGAAACCACTTTTGCACTTGTATTAGTGTGGAAAAAACACTTTTTGCACTTGTGATAGTGTTGAAAAACCACTTTTCGCACTTGTGTTAGTGTTGAAAACCCACTTTTTGCACTTGTATTAGTGTGGAAAAACCACTTTTCGCACTTGTGTTAGTGTTGAAAAACCAATTTTCGCACTTGTGTTAGTGTTGAAAAACCACTTTTCGCACTTGTGTTGGTGCAGGAAACCACTTTTGCACTTGTATTAGTGTGGAAAAAACACTTTTTGCACTTGTGATAGTGTTGAAAAACCACTTTTCGCACTTGTGTTAGTGTTGAAAAACCACTTTTCGCACTTGTGTTGGTGCAGGAAACCACTTTTGCACTTGTATTAGTGTGGAAAAACACTTTTTGCATTTGTGATAGTGTTGAAAAACCACTTTTCGCACTTGTGTTGGTGCAGGAAACCACTTTTGCACTTGTATTAGTGTGGAAAAAACACTTTTTGCACTTGTGATAGTGTTGAAAAACCACTTTTCGCACTTGTGTTAGTGTTGAAAAACCACTTTTCGCACTTGTGTTGGTGCAGGAAACCACTTTTGCACTTGTATTAGTGTGGAAAAAACACTTTTTGCACTTGTGATAGTGTTGAAAAACCACTTTTCGCACTTGTGTTGGTGCAGGAAACCACTTTTGCACTTGTATTAGTGTGGAAAAAACACTTTTTGCACTTGTGTTAGTGTTGAAAAACCACTTTTCGCACTTGTGTTAGTGTTGAAAAACCACTTTTCGCACTTGTGTTAGTGTTGAAAAACCACTTTTCGCACTTGTGTTGGTGCAGGAAACCACTTTTGCACTTGTATTAGTGTGGAAAAAACACTTTTTGCACTTGTGATGGTGTTGAAAAACCACTTTTCGCACTTGTGTTAGTGTAGAAAAACCACTTTTCGCACTTGTGTTAGTGTTGAAAAACCACTTTTCGCACTTGTGTTGGTGCAGGAAACCACTTTTGCATTTGTATTAGTGTGGAAAAAACACTTTTTGCAGTTGTGATAGTGTTGAAAAACCACTTTTCGCACTTGTGTTAGTGTTTAAAAACCACATTTCGCACTTGTGTTGGTGCAGGGAACCACTTTTGCACTTGTATTAGTGTGGAAAAAACACTTTTTGCACTTGTGATAGTGTTGAAAAACCACTTTTCGCTCTTGTGTTAGTGTTGAAAAACCACTTTTCGCACTTGTGTTGGTGCAGGAAACCACTTTTGCACTTGTATTAGTGTGGAAAAACCACTTTTTGCACTTGTGTTAGTGTTGAAAAACCACTTTTCGCACTTTTGTTAGTGTTGAAAAAACACTTTTCGCACTTGTGCTAGTGTTGAAAAACCACTTTTCGCACTTGTGTTAGTATTGTAAAACCACTTTTCGCACTTGTGTTCGTGTTGAAAAACCACTTTTCGCACTTGTGTTGGTGCAGGAAACCACTTTTGCACTTGTATTAGTGTTGAAAAAACACTTTTTGCACTTGTGTTGGTGCAGGAAACCACTTTTGCACTTGTGTTAGTGTTGAAAAACCACTTTTCGCAATTGTGTTAGTGTTGAAAAACCACTTTTCGCAGTTGTGTTAGTGTTGAAAAACCACTTTTCGCACTTGTGTTAGTGTTGAAAAACCACTTTTCGCACTTGTGTTGGTGCAGGAAACCACTTTTGCACTTGTATTAGTGTGGAAAAAACACTTTTTGCACTTGTGATAGTGTTGAAAAACCACTTTTCGCACTTGTGTTAGTGTTGAAAAACCACGTTTCGCACTTGTGTTGGTGCAGGAAACCACTTTTGCATTTCTATTAGTGTGGAAAAACCACTTTTCGCACTTGTGTTAGTGTTGAAAAACCACTTTTCGCACTTGTGTTAGTGTTGAAAAACCACTTTTCGCACTTGTGTTGGTGCAGGAAACCACTTTTGCACTTGTATTAGTGTGGAAAAAACACTTGTTGCACTTGTGATAGTGTTGAAAAACCACTTTTCGCACTTGTGTTAGTGTTGAAAATCCACTTTTTGCACTTGTGTTAGTGTTGAAAAACCACTTTTCGCACTTGTGTTGGTGCAGGAAACCACTTTTGCACTTGTATTAGTGTGGAAAAAACACTTTTTTCACTTGTGATAGTGTTGAAAAACCACTTTTCGCACTTGTGTTAGTGTTGAAAAACCACTTTACGCACTTGTGTTAGTGTTGAAAAACCACTTTTCGCACTTGTGTTGGTGCAGGAAACCACTTTTGCACTTGTATTAGTGTGGAAAAAACACTTTTTGCACTTGTGATAGTGTTGAAAAACCACTTTTCGCACTTGTGTTAGTGTTGAAAAACCACTTTTCGCACTTGTGTTGGTGCAGGAAACCACTTTTGCACTTGTATTAGTGTGGAAAAAACACTTTTTGCACTTGTGATAGTGTTGAAAAACCACTTTTCGCACTTGTGTTAGTGTTGAAAACCCACTTTTTGCACTTGTATTAGTGTGGAAAAACCACTTTTCGCACTTGTGTTAGTGTTGAAAAACCAATTTTCGCACTTGTGTTAGTGTTGAAAAACCACTTTTCGCACTTGTGTTGGTGCAGGAAACCACTTTTGCACTTGTATTAGTGTGGAAAAAACACTTTTTGCACTTGTGATAGTGTTGAAAAACCACTTTTCGCACTTGTGTTAGTGTTGAAAATCCACTTTTCGCACTTGTGTTAGTGTTGAAAAACCACTTTTCGCACTTGTGTTGGTGCAGGAAACCACTTTTGCACTTGTATTAGTGTGGAAAAAACACTTTTTGCACTTGTGATAGTGTTGAAAAACCACTTTTCGCACTTGTGTTAGTGTGGAAAAAACACTTTTTGCACTTGTGTTAGTGTTGAATAACCACTTTTCGCACTTGTGTTAGTGTTGAAAAACCACTTTTCGCACTTGTGTTGGTGCAGGAAACCACTTTTGCACTTGTGATAGTGTTGAAAAACCACTTTTCGCACTTGTGTTAGTGTTGAAAAACGACTTTTCGCACTTGTGTTGGTGCAGGAAACCACTTTTGCACTTGTATTAGTGTGGAAAAAACACTTTTTGCACTTGTAATAGTGTTGAAAAACCACTTTTCGCACTTGTGTTAGTGTTGAAAAACCACTTTTGCACTTGTATTAGTGTGGAAAAAACACTTTTTGCACTTGTGATAGTGTTGAAAAAACACTTTTCGCACTTGTGTTAGTGTTGAAAAACGACTTTTCGCACTTGTGTTGGTGGAGGAAACCACTTTTGCACTTGTATTAGTGTGGAAAAACCACTGTTCGCACTTGTGTTAGTGTTGAAAAACCACTTTTCGCACCTGTGTTAGTGTAGAAAAACCACTTTTCGCACTTGTGTTAGTGTTGAAAAACCACTTTTTGCACTTGTGTTGGTGCAGGAAACCACTTTTGCACTTGTAGTAGTGTGGAAAAAACACTTTTTGCACTTGTGTTAGTGTTGAATAACCACTTTTCGCACTTGTGTTAGTGTTGAAAAACCACTTTTCGCACTTGTGTTGGTGCAGGAAACCACTTTTGCACTTGTGATAGTGTTGAAAAACCACTTTTCGCATGTGTGTTAGTGTTGAAAAACCACTTTCCGCACTTGTGTTGGTGCAGGAAACCACCTTTACACTTCTATTAGTGTGGAAAAACCACTTTTTGCACTTGTGATAGTGTTGAAAAACGACTTTTCGCACTTGTGTTAGTGTTGAAAAACGACTTTTCGCACTTGTGTTGGTGCAGGAAACCACTTTTGCACTTGTATTAGTGTGGAAAAAACACTTTTTGCACTTGTAATAGTGTTGAAAAACCACTTTTCGCACTTGTGTTAGTGTTGAAAAACCACTTTTGCACTTGTATTAGTGTGGAAAAAACACTTTTTGCACTTGTGATAGTGTTGAAAAACCACTTTTCGCACTTGTGTTAGTGTTGAAAAACCACTTTTCGCACTTGTGTTGGTGCAGGAAACCACTTTTGCACTTGTATTAGTGTGGAAAAAACACTTTTTGCACTTGTGATAGTGTTGAAAAACCACTTTTCGCACTTGTGTTAGTGTTGAAAAACCACTTTTCGCACTTGTGTTGGTGCAGGAAACCACTTTTGCACTTGTATTAGTGTGGAAAAAACACTTTTTGCATTTGTGATAGTGTTGAAAAACCACTTTTCGCACTTGTGTTGGTGCAGGAAACCACTTTTGCACTTGTATTAGTGTGGAAAAAACACTTTTTGCACTTGTGATAGTGTTGAAAAACCACTTTTCGCACTTGTGTTAGTGTTGAAAAACCACTTTTCGCACTTGTGTTGGTGCAGGAAACCACTTTTGCACTTGTATTAGTGTGGAAAAAACACTTTTTGCACTTGTGATAGTGTTGAAAAACCACTTTTCGCACTTGTGTTGGTGCAGGAAACCACTTTTGCACTTGTATTAGTGTGGAAAAAACACTTTTTGCACTTGTGTTAGTGTTGAAAAACCACTTTTCGCACTTGTGTTAGTGTTGAAAAACCACTTTTCGCACTTGTGTTAGTGTTGAAAAACCACTTTTCGCACTTGTGTTGGTGCAGGAAACCACTTTTGCACTTGTATTAGTGTGGAAAAAACACTTTTTGCACTTGTGATGGTGTTGAAAAACCACTTTTCGCACTTGTGTTAGTGTAGAAAAACCACTTTTCGCACTTGTGTTAGTGTTGAAAAACCACTTTTCGCACTTGTGTTGGTGCAGGAAACCACTTTTGCATTTGTATTAGTGTGGAAAAAACACTTTTTGCAGTTGTGATAGTGTTGAAAAACCACTTTTCGCACTTGTGTTAGTGTTTAAAAACCACATTTCGCACTTGTGTTGGTGCAGGGAACCACTTTTGCACTTGTATTAGTGTGGAAAAAACACTTTTTGCACTTGTGATAGTGTTGAAAAACCACTTTTCGCTCTTGTGTTAGTGTTGAAAAACCACTTTTCGCACTTGTGTTGGTGCAGGAAACCACTTTTGCACTTGTATTAGTGTGGAAAAACCACTTTTTGCACTTGTGTTAGTGTTGAAAAACCACTTTTCGCACTTTTGTTAGTGTTGAAAAAACACTTTTCGCACTTGTGCTAGTGTTGAAAAACCACTTTTCGCACTTGTGTTAGTATTGTAAAACCACTTTTCGCACTTGTGTTCGTGTTGAAAAACCACTTTTCGCACTTGTGTTGGTGCAGGAAACCACTTTTGCACTTGTATTAGTGTTGAAAAAACACTTTTTGCACTTGTGTTGGTGCAGGAAACCACTTTTGCACTTGTATTAGTGTGGAAAAAACACTTTTTTCACTTGTGATAGTGTTGAAAAACCACTTTTCGCACTTGTGTTAGTGTTGAAAAACCACTTTACGCACTTGTGTTAGTGTTGAAAAACCACTTTTCGCACTTGTGTTGGTGCAGGAAACCACTTTTGCACTTGTATTAGTGTGGAAAAAACACTTTTTGCACTTGTGATAGTGTTGAAAAACCACTTTTCGCACTTGTGTTAGTGTTGAAAAACCACTTTTCGCACTTGTGTTGGTGCAGGAAACCACTTTTGCACTTGTATTAGTGTGGAAAAAACACTTTTTGCACTTGTGATAGTGTTGAAAAACCACTTTTCGCACTTGTGTTGGTGCAGGAAACCACATTTGCACTTGTATTAGTGTGGAAAAAACACTTTTTGCACTTGTGTTAGTGTTGAAAAACCACTTTTCGCACTTGTGTTAGTGTTGAAAAACCACTTTTCGCACTTGTGTTAGTGTTGAAAAACCACTTTTCGCACTTGTGTTGGTGCAGGAAACCACTTTTGCACTTGTATTAGTGTGGAAAAAACACTTTTTGCACTTGTGATGGTGTTGAAAAAGCACTTTTCGCACTTGTGTTAGTGTTGAAAAACCACTTTTCGCACTTGTGTTAGTGTTGAAAAACCACTTTTCGCACTTGTGTTGGTGCAGGAAACCACTTTTGCACTTGTATTAGTGTGGAAAAAACACTTTTTGCAGTTGTGATAGTGTTGAAAAACCACTTTTCGCACTTGTGTTAGTGTTGAAAAACCACTTTTCGCACTTGTGTTGGTGCAGGGAACCACTTTTGCACTTGTATTAGTGTGGAAAAAACACTTTTTGCACTTATGATAGTGTTGAAAAACCACTTTTCGCACTTGTGTTAGTGTTGAAAAACCACTTTTCGCACTTGTGTTGGTGCAGGAAACCACTTTTGCACTTGTATTAGTGTTGAAAAAACACTTTTTGCACTTGTGTTGGTGCAGGAAACCACTTTTGCACTTGTGTTAGTGTTGAAAAACCACTTTTCGCACTTGTGTTAGTGTTGAAAAACCACTTTTCGCACTTGTGTTAGTGTTGAAAAACCACTTTTCGCACTTGTGTTAGTGTTGAAAAACCACTTTTCACACTTGTGTTGGTGCAGGAAACCACTTTTGCACTTGTATTAGTGTGGAAAAAACACTTTTTGCACTTGTGATAGTGTTGAAAAACCACTTTTCGCACTTGTGTTAGTGTTGAAAAACCACTTTTTGCACTTGTGTTGGTGCAGGAAACCACTTTTGCACTTCTATTAGTGTGGAAAAACCACTTTTCGCACTT
The DNA here is from genome assembly GCF_964187855.1 of Myxine glutinosa. Classification (NCBI taxonomy): domain Eukaryota; kingdom Metazoa; phylum Chordata; class Myxini; order Myxiniformes; family Myxinidae; genus Myxine; species Myxine glutinosa. The sequence goes on along the minus strand of NW_027618364.1, from coordinate 52,331 downwards.
GTGTTAGTGTTGAAAAACCACTTTTCGCACTTGTGTTAGTGTTGAAAAACCACTTTTCGCACTTGTGTTGGTGCAGGAAACCACTTTTGCACTTGTGTTGGTGCAGGAAACCACTTTTGCACTTGTATTAGTGTGGAAAAAACACTTTTTGCACTTGTGATAGTGTTGAAAAACCACTTTTCGCACTTGTGTTAGTGTTGAAAAACCACTTTACACACTTGTGTTAGTGTTGAAAAACCACTTTTCGCACTTGTGTTGGTGCAGGAAACCACTTTTGCACTTGTATTAGTGTGGAAAAAACACTTTTTGCACTTGTGATAGTGTTGAAAAACCACTTTTCGCACTTGTGTTAGTGTTGAAAAACCACTTTTCGCACTTGTGTTGGTGCAGGAAACCACTTTTGCACTTGTATTAGTGTGGAAAAAACACTTGTTGCACTTGTGATAGTGTTGAAAAACCACTTTTCGCACTTGTGTTAGTGTTGAAAATCCACTTTTTGCACTTGTGTTAGTGTTGAAAAACCACTTTTCGCACTTGTGTTGGTGCAGGAAACCACTTTTGCACTTGTATTAGTGTGGAAAAAACACTTTTTTCACTTGTGATAGTGTTGAAAAACCACTTTTCGCACTTGTGTTAGTGTTGAAAAACCACTTTACGCACTTGTGTTAGTGTTGAAAAACCACTTTTCGCACTTGTGTTGGTGCAGGAAACCACTTTTGCACTTGTATTAGTGTGGAAAAAACACTTTTTGCACTTGTGATAGTGTTGAAAAACCACTTTTCGCACTTGTGTTAGTGTTGAAAAACCACTTTTCGCACTTGTGTTTGTGCAGGAAACCACTTTTGCACTTGTATTAGTGTGGAAAAAACACTTTTTGCACTTGTGATAGTGTTGAAAAACCACTTTTCGCACTTGTGTTAGTGTTGAAAACCCACTTTTTGCACTTGTATTAGTGTGGAAAAACCACTTTTCGCACTTGTGTTAGTGTTGAAAAACCAATTTTCGCACTTGTGTTAGTGTTTAAAAACCACATTTCGCACTTGTGTTGGTGCAGGGAACCACTTTTGCACTTGTATTAGTGTGGAAAAAACACTTTTTGCACTTGTGATAGTGTTGAAAAACCACTTTTCGCTCTTGTGTTAGTGTTGAAAAACCACTTTTCGCACTTGTGTTGGTGCAGGAAACCACTTTTGCACTTGTATTAGTGTGGAAAAACCACTTTTTGCACTTGTGTTAGTGTTGAAAAACCACTTTTCGCACTTTTGTTAGTGTTGAAAAAACACTTTTCGCACTTGTGCTAGTGTTGAAAAACCACTTTTCGCACTTGTGTTAGTATTGTAAAACCACTTTTCGCACTTGTGTTCGTGTTGAAAAACCACTTTTCGCACTTGTGTTGGTGCAGGAAACCACTTTTGCACTTGTATTAGTGTTGAAAAAACACTTTTTGCACTTGTGTTGGTGCAGGAAACCACTTTTGCACTTGTGTTAGTGTTGAAAAACCACTTTTCGCAATTGTGTTAGTGTTGAAAAACCACTTTTCGCAGTTGTGTTAGTGTTGAAAAACCACTTTTCGCACTTGTGTTAGTGTTGAAAAACCACTTTTCGCACTTGTGTTGGTGCAGGAAACCACTTTTGCACTTGTATTAGTGTGGAAAAAACACTTTTTGCACTTGTGATAGTGTTGAAAAACCACTTTTCGCACTTGTGTTAGTGTTGAAAAACCACGTTTCGCACTTGTGTTGGTGCAGGAAACCACTTTTGCATTTCTATTAGTGTGGAAAAATCACTTTTCGCACTTGTGTTAGTGTTGAAAAACCACTTTTCGCACTTGTGTTAGTGTTGAAAAACCACTTTTCGCACTTGTGTTGGTGCAGGAAACCACTTTTGCACTTGTATTAGTGTGGAAAAAACACTTGTTGCACTTGTGATAGTGTTGAAAAACCACTTTTCGCACTTGTGTTAGTGTTGAAAATCCACTTTTTGCACTTGTGTTAGTGTTGAAAAACCACTTTTCGCACTTGTGTTGGTGCAGGAAACCACTTTTGCACTTGTATTAGTGTGGAAAAAACACTTTTTTCACTTGTGATAGTGTTGAAAAACCACTTTTCGCACTTGTGTTAGTGTTGAAAAACCACTTTACGCACTTGTGTTAGTGTTGAAAAACCACTTTTCGCACTTGTGTTGGTGCAGGAAACCACTTTTGCACTTGTATTAGTGTGGAAAAAACACTTTTTGCACTTGTGATAGTGTTGAAAAACCACTTTTCGCACTTGTGTTAGTGTTGAAAAACCACTTTTCGCACTTGTGTTGGTGCAGGAAACCACTTTTGCACTTGTATTAGTGTGGAAAAAACACTTTTTGCACTTGTGATAGTGTTGAAAAACCACTTTTCGCACTTGTGTTGGTGCAGGAAACCACATTTGCACTTGTATTAGTGTGGAAAAAACACTTTTTGCACTTGTGTTAGTGTTGAAAAACCACTTTTCGCACTTGTGTTAGTGTTGAAAAACCACTTTTCGCACTTGTGTTAGTGTTGAAAAACCACTTTTCGCACTTGTGTTGGTGCAGGAAACCACTTTTGCACTTGTATTAGTGTGGAAAAAACACTTTTTGCACTTGTGATGGTGTTGAAAAAGCACTTTTCGCACTTGTGTTAGTGTTGAAAAACCACTTTTCGCACTTGTGTTAGTGTTGAAAAACCACTTTTCGCACTTGTGTTGGTGCAGGAAACCACTTTTGCACTTGTATTAGTGTGGAAAAAACACTTTTTGCAGTTGTGATAGTGTTGAAAAACCACTTTTCGCACTTGTGTTAGTGTTGAAAAACCACTTTTCGCACTTGTGTTGGTGCAGGGAACCACTTTTGCACTTGTATTAGTGTGGAAAAAACACTTTTTGCACTTATGATAGTGTTGAAAAACCACTTTTCGCACTTGTGTTAGTGTTGAAAAACCACTTTTCGCACTTGTGTTGGTGCAGGAAACCACTTTTGCACTTGTATTAGTGTTGAAAAAACACTTTTTGCACTTGTGTTGGTGCAGGAAACCACTTTTGCACTTGTGTTAGTGTTGAAAAACCACTTTTCGCACTTGTGTTAGTGTTGAAAAACCACTTTTCGCACTTGTGTTAGTGTTGAAAAACCACTTTTCGCACTTGTGTTAGTGTTGAAAAACCACTTTTCACACTTGTGTTGGTGCAGGAAACCACTTTTGCACTTGTATTAGTGTGGAAAAAACACTTTTTGCACTTGTGATAGTGTTGAAAAACCACTTTTCGCACTTGTGTTAGTGTTGAAAAACCACTTTTTGCACTTGTGTTGGTGCAGGAAACCACTTTTGCACTTCTATTAGTGTGGAAAAACCACTTTTCGCACTTGTGTTAGTGTTGAAAAACCACTTTTCGCACTTGTGTTAGTGTTGAAAAACCACTTTTCGCACTTGTGTTGGTGCAGGAAACCACTTTTGCACTTGTGTTGGTGCAGGAAACCACATTTGCACTTGTATTAGTGTGGAAAAAACACTTTTTGCACTTGTGATAGTGTTGAAAAACCACTTTTCGCACTTGTGTTAGTGTTGAAAAACCACTTTACACACTTGTGTTAGTGTTGAAAAACCACTTTTCGCACTTGTGTTGGTGCAGGAAACCACTTTTGCACTTGTATTAGTGTGGAAAAAACACTTTTTGCACTTGTGATAGTGTTGAAAAACCACTTTTCGCACTTGTGTTAGTGTTGAAAAACCACTTTTCGCACTTGTGTTGGTGCAGGAAACCACTTTTGCACTTGTATTAGTGTGGAAAAAACACTTGTTGCACTTGTGATAGTGTTGAAAAACCACTTTTCGCACTTGTGTTAGTGTTGAAAATCCACTTTTTGCACTTGTGTTAGTGTTGAAAAACCACTTTTCGCACTTGTGTTGGTGCAGGAAACCACTTTTGCACTTGTATTAGTGTGGAAAAAACACTTTTTTCACTTGTGATAGTGTTGAAAAACCACTTTTCGCACTTGTGTTAGTGTTGAAAAACCACTTTACGCACTTGTGTTAGTGTTGAAAAACCACTTTTCGCACTTGTGTTGGTGCAGGAAACCACTTTTGCACTTGTATTAGTGTGGAAAAAACACTTTTTGCACTTGTGATAGTGTTGAAAAACCACTTTTCGCACTTGTGTTAGTGTTGAAAAACCACTTTTCGCACTTGTGTTTGTGCAGGAAACCACTTTTGCACTTGTATTAGTGTGGAAAAAACACTTTTTGCACTTGTGATAGTGTTGAAAAACCACTTTTCGCACTTGTGTTAGTGTTGAAAACCCACTTTTTGCACTTGTATTAGTGTGGAAAAACCACTTTTCGCACTTGTGTTAGTGTTGAAAAACCAATTTTCGCACTTGTGTTAGTGTTGAAAAACCACTTTTCGCACTTGTGTTGGTGCAGGAAACCACTTTTGCACTTGTATTAGTGTGGAAAAAACACTTTTTGCACTTGTGATAGTGTTGAAAAACCACTTTTCGCACTTGTGTTAGTGTTGAAAAACCACTTTTCGCACTTGTGTTGGTGCAGGAAACCACTTTTGCACTTGTATTAGTGTGGAAAAAACACTTTTTGCATTTGTGATAGTGTTGAAAAACCACTTTTCGCACTTGTGTTGGTGCAGGAAACCACTTTTGCACTTGTATTAGTGTGGAAAAAACACTTTTTGCACTTGTGATAGTGTTGAAAAACCACTTTTCGCACTTGTGTTAGTGTTGAAAAACCACTTTTCGCACTTGTGTTGGTGCAGGAAACCACTTTTGCACTTGTATTAGTGTGGAAAAAACACTTTTTGCACTTGTGATAGTGTTGAAAAACCACTTTTCGCACTTGTGTTGGTGCAGGAAACCACTTTTGCACTTGTATTAGTGTGGAAAAAACACTTTTTGCACTTGTGTTAGTGTTGAAAAACCACTTTTCGCACTTGTGTTAGTGTTGAAAAACCACTTTTCGCACTTGTGTTAGTGTTGAAAAACCACTTTTCGCACTTGTGTTGGTGCAGGAAACCACTTTTGCACTTGTATTAGTGTGGAAAAAACACTTTTTGCACTTGTGATGGTGTTGAAAAACCACTTTTCGCACTTGTGTTAGTGTAGAAAAACCACTTTTCGCACTTGTGTTAGTGTTGAAAAACCACTTTTCGCACTTGTGTTGGTGCAGGAAACCACTTTTGCATTTGTATTAGTGTGGAAAAAACACTTTTTGCAGTTGTGATAGTGTTGAAAAACCACTTTTCGCACTTGTGTTAGTGTTTAAAAACCACATTTCGCACTTGTGTTGGTGCAGGGAACCACTTTTGCACTTGTATTAGTGTGGAAAAAACACTTTTTGCACTTGTGATAGTGTTGAAAAACCACTTTTCGCTCTTGTGTTAGTGTTGAAAAACCACTTTTCGCACTTGTGTTGGTGCAGGAAACCACTTTTGCACTTGTATTAGTGTGGAAAAACCACTTTTTGCACTTGTGTTAGTGTTGAAAAACCACTTTTCGCACTTTTGTTAGTGTTGAAAAAACACTTTTCGCACTTGTGCTAGTGTTGAAAAACCACTTTTCGCACTTGTGTTAGTATTGTAAAACCACTTTTCGCACTTGTGTTCGTGTTGAAAAACCACTTTTCGCACTTGTGTTGGTGCAGGAAACCACTTTTGCACTTGTATTAGTGTTGAAAAAACACTTTTTGCACTTGTGTTGGTGCAGGAAACCACTTTTGCACTTGTGTTAGTGTTGAAAAACCACTTTTCGCAATTGTGTTAGTGTTGAAAAACCACTTTTCGCAGTTGTGTTAGTGTTGAAAAACCACTTTTCGCACTTGTGTTAGTGTTGAAAAACCACTTTTCGCACTTGTGTTGGCGCAGGAAACCACTTTTGCACTTGTATTAGTGTGGAAAAAACACTTTTTGCACTTGTGATAGTGTTGAAAAACCACTTTTCGCACTTGTGTTAGTGTTGAAAAACCACGTTTCGCACTTGTGTTGGTGCAGGAAACCACTTTTGCATTTCTATTAGTGTGGAAAAACCACTTTTCGCACTTGTGTTAGTGTTGAAAAACCACTTTTCGCACTTGTGTTAGTGTTGAAAAACCACTTTTCGCACTTGTGTTGGTGCAGGAAACCACTTTTGCACTTGTATTAGTGTGGAAAAAACACTTGTTGCACTTGTGATAGTGTTGAAAAACCACTTTTCGCACTTGTGTTAGTGTTGAAAATCCACTTTTTGCACTTGTGTTAGTGTTGAAAAACCACTTTTCGCACTTGTGTTGGTGCAGGAAACCTCTTTTGCACTTGTATTAGTGTGGAAAAAACACTTTTTTCACTTGTGATAGTGTTGAAAAACCACTTTTCGCACTTGTGTTAGTGTTGAAAAACCACTTTACGCACTTGTGTTAGTGTTGAAAAACCACTTTTCGCACTTGTGTTGGTGCAGGAAACCACTTTTGCACTTGTATTAGTGTGGAAAAAACACTTTTTGCACTTGTGATAGTGTTGAAAAACCACTTTTCGCACTTGTGTTAGTGTTGAAAAACCACTTTTCGCACTTGTGTTGGTGCAGGAAACCACTTTTGCACTTGTATTAGTGTGGAAAAAACACTTTTTGCACTTGTGATAGTGTTGAAAAACCACTTTTCGCACTTGTGTTAGTGTTGAAAACCCACTTTTTGCACTTGTATTAGTGTGGAAAAACCACTTTTCGCACTTGTGTTAGTGTTGAAAAACCAATTTTCGCACTTGTGTTAGTGTTGAAAAACCACTTTTCGCACTTGTGTTGGTGCAGGAAACCACTTTTGCACTTGTATTAGTGTGGAAAAAACACTTTTTGCACTTGTGATAGTGTTGAAAAACCACTTTTCGCACTTGTGTTAGTGTTGAAAATCCACTTTTCGCACTTGTGTTAGTGTTGAAAAACCACTTTTCGCACTTGTGTTGGTGCAGGAAACCACTTTTGCACTTGTATTAGTGTGGAAAAAACACTTTTTGCACTTGTGATAGTGTTGAAAAACCACTTTTCGCACTTGTGTTAGTGTGGAAAAAACACTTTTTGCACTTGTGTTAGTGTTGAATAACCACTTTTCGCACTTGTGTTAGTGTTGAAAAACCACTTTTCGCACTTGTGTTGGTGCAGGAAACCACTTTTGCACTTGTGATAGTGTTGAAAAACCACTTTTCGCACTTGTGTTAGTGTTGGAAAACGACTTTTCGCACTTGTGTTGGTGCAGGAAACCACTTTTGCACTTGTATTAGTGTGGAAAAAACACTTTTTGCACTTGTAATAGTGTTGAAAAACCACTTTTCGCACTTGTGTTAGTGTTGAAAAACCACTTTTGCACTTGTATTAGTGTGGAAAAAACACTTTTTGCACTTGTGATAGTGTTGAAAAAACACTTTTCGCACTTGTGTTAGTGTTGAAAAACGACTTTTCGCACTTGTGTTGGTGGAGGAAACCACTTTTGCACTTGTATTAGTGTGGAAAAACCACTGTTCGCACTTGTGTTAGTGTTGAAAAACCACTTTTCGCACCTGTGTTAGTGTAGAAAAACCACTTTTCGCACTTGTGTTAGTGTTGAAAAACCACTTTTTGCACTTGTGTTGGTGCAGGAAACCACTTTTGCACTTGTAGTAGTGTGGAAAAAACACTTTTTGCACTTGTGTTAGTGTTGAATAACCACTTTTCGCACTTGTGTTAGTGTTGAAAAACCACTTTTCGCACTTGTGTTGGTGCAGGAAACCACTTTTGCACTTGTGATAGTGTTGAAAAACCACTTTTCGCATGTGTGTTAGTGTTGAAAAACCACTTTCCGCACTTGTGTTGGTGCAGGAAACCACCTTTACACTTCTATTAGTGTGGAAAAACCACTTTTTGCACTTGTGATAGTGTTGAAAAACGACTTTTCGCACTTGTGTTAGTGTTGAAAAACGACTTTTCGCACTTGTGTTGGTGCAGGAAACCACTTTTGCACTTGTATTAGTGTGGAAAAAACACTTTTTGCACTTGTAATAGTGTTGAAAAACCACTTTTCGCACTTGTGTTAGTGTTGAAAAACCACTTTTGCACTTGTATTAGTGTGGAAAAAACACTTTTTGCACTTGTGATAGTGTTGAAAAACCACTTTTCGCACTTGTGTTAGTGTTGAAAAACCACTTTTCGCACTTGTGTTGGTGCAGGAAACCACTTTTGCACTTGTATTAGTGTGGAAAAAACACTTTTTGCACTTGTGATAGTGTTGAAAAACCACTTTTCGCACTTGTGTTAGTGTTGAAAAACCACTTTTCGCACTTGTGTTGGTGCAGGAAACCACTTTTGCACTTGTATTAGTGTGGAAAAAACACTTTTTGCACTTGTGATAGTGTTGAAAAACCACTTTTCGCACTTGTGTTGGTGCAGGAAACCACTTTTGCACTTGTATTAGTGTGGAAAAAACACTTTTTGCACTTGTGATAGTGTTGAAAAACCACTTTTCGCACTTGTGTTAGTTTTGAAAAACCACTTTTCGCACTTGTGTTGGTGCAGGAAACCACTTTTGCACTTGTATTAGTGTGGAAAAAACACTTTTTGCACTTGTGATAGTGTTGAAAAACCACTTTTCGCACTTGTGTTGGTGCAGGAAACCACTTTTGCACTTGTATTAGTGTGGAAAAAACACTTTTTGCACTTGTGTTAGTGTTGAAAAACCACTTTTCGCACTTGTGTTAGTGTTGAAAAACCACTTTTCGCACTTGTGTTAGTGTTGAAAAACCACTTTTCGCACTTGTGTTGGTGCAGGAAACCACTTTTGCACTTGTATTAGTGTGGAAAAAACACTTTTTGCACTTGTGATGGTGTTGAAAAACCACTTTTCGCACTTGTGTTAGTGTAGAAAAACCACTTTTCGCACTTGTGTTAGTGTTGAAAAACCACTTTTCGCACTTGTGTTGGTGCAGGAAACCACTTTTGCATTTGTATTAGTGTGGAAAAAACACTTTTTGCAGTTGTGATAGTGTTGAAAAACCACTTTTCGCACTTGTGTTAGTGTTTAAAAACCACATTTCGCACTTGTGTTGGTGCAGGGAACCACTTTTGCACTTGTATTAGTGTGGAAAAAACACTTTTTACCTTCGCAAAAGCGGAAGGTTATGTTTTGATCGCTGTGTATTTATTTGTATGTCTGTGTGTGTGTATGTTAATCGCATAACTCAAAAAGTATTCAACCGAATTGCATGAAATTTGGTGGGATGATTGGTTATTATACGGGACACATTTGATTAGATTTTGGGAAACAGATTTGCTCAAATTCTGACTATTTTTAACTCGATCGTATTTCACTCAAAGTTATGCGCGACTGAAGAAGAAGATGTCCATCCATGACGTCATCACTATAACGCAATCTCCCGCGATCATTTCAACCTCAAAAAAAATTATAATTGCAGATTTGTCAAGAGATGAGGCATATTAACAAACGAATGAAACAGATTTGCTCAAATTCTGACTATTTTTAACTCGATCGTATTTCACTCAAAGTTATGAGCGACTGAAGAAGAGGATGTCCATCCAAGACGTCATCACTATAACGCGATCTCCCGCAATCATTTCAACCTCAAATGAAATTCAAATTGCAGATTTGTCAATCGGGGAGGCATATTAACAGACGAATGAAACAGATTTGCTCAAATTCTGATTTTTAAAAATCGATCGCATTTCACATAAAGTTTCACATCGCATACACTCCCATGCCAAGTACAGAACAGTAGCTGCGGCGAAGGTATGCGCTCTACCGAGTGCCCGGATTCTAGTTGGACTTGTGATAGTGTTGAAAAACCACTTTTCGCTCTTGTGTTAGTGTTGAAAAACCACTTTTCGCACTTGTGTTGGTGCAGGAAACCACTTTTGCACTTGTATTAGTGTGGAAAAACCACTTTTTGCACTTGTGTTAGTGTTGAAAAACCACTTTTCGCACTTTTGTTAGTGTTGAAAAAACACTTTTCGCACTTGTGCTAGTGTTGAAAAACCACTTTTCGCACTTGTGTTAGTATTGTAAAACCACTTTTCGCACTTGTGTTCGTGTTGAAAAACCACTTTTCGCACTTGTGTTGGTGCAGGAAACCACTTTTGCACTTGTATTAGTGTTGAAAAAACACTTTTTGCACTTGTGTTGGTGCAGGAAACCACTTTTGCACTTGTGTTAGTGTTGAAAAACCACTTTTCGCAATTGTGTTAGTGTTGAAAAACCACTTTTCGCAGTTGTGTTAGTGTTGAAAAACCACTTTTCGCACTTGTGTTAGTGTTGAAAAACCACTTTTCGCACTTGTGTTGGTGCAGGAAACCACTTTTGCACTTGTATTAGTGTGGAAAAAACACTTTTTGCACTTGTGATAGTGTTGAAAAACCACTTTTCGCACTTGTGTTAGTGTTGAAAAACCACGTTTCGCACTTGTGTTGGTGCAGGAAACCACTTTTGCATTTCTATTAGTGTGGAAAAATCACTTTTCGCACTTGTGTTAGTGTTGAAAAACCACTTTTCGCACTTGTGTTAGTGTTGAAAAACCACTTTTCGCACTTGTGTTGGTGCAGGAAACCACTTTTGCACTTGTATTAGTGTGGAAAAAACACTTTTTTCACTTGTGATAGTGTTGAAAAACCACTTTTCGCACTTGTGTTAGTGTTGAAAAACCACTTTACGCACTTGTGTTAGTGTTGAAAAACCACTTTTCGCACTTGTGTTGGTGCAGGAAACCACTTTTGCACTTGTATTAGTGTGGAAAAAACACTTTTTGCACTTGTGATAGTGTTGAAAAACCACTTTTCGCACTTGTGTTAGTGTTGAAAAACCACTTTTCGCACTTGTGTTGGTGCAGGAAACCACTTTTGCACTTGTATTAGTGTGGAAAAAACACTTTTTGCACTTGTGATAGTGTTGAAAAACCACTTTTCGCACTTGTGTTGGTGCAGGAAACCACATTTGCACTTGTATTAGTGTGGAAAAAACACTTTTTGCACTTGTGTTAGTGTTGAAAAACCACTTTTCGCACTTGTGTTAGTGTTGAAAAACCACTTTTCGCACTTGTGTTAGTGTTGAAAAACCACTTTTCGCACTTGTGTTGGTGCAGGAAACCACTTTTGCACTTGTATTAGTGTGGAAAAAACACTTTTTGCACTTGTGATGGTGTTGAAAAAGCACTTTTCGCACTTGTGTTAGTGTTGAAAAACCACTTTTCGCACTTGTGTTAGTGTTGAAAAACCACTTTTCGCACTTGTGTTGGTGCAGGAAACCACTTTTGCACTTGTATTAGTGTGGAAAAAACACTTTTTGCAGTTGTGATAGTGTTGAAAAACCACTTTTCGCACTTGTGTTAGTGTTGAAAAACCACTTTTCGCACTTGTGTTGGTGCAGGGAACCACTTTTGCACTTGTATTAGTGTTGAAAAAACACTTTTTGCACTTGTGTTGGTGCAGGAAACCACTTTTGCACTTGTGTTAGTGTTGAAAAACCACTTTTCGCACTTGTGTTAGTGTTGAAAAACCACTTTTCGCACTTGTGTTAGTGTTGAAAAACCACTTTTCGCACTTGTGTTAGTGTTGAAAAACCACTTTTCACACTTGTGTTGGTGCAGGAAACCACTTTTGCACTTGTATTAGTGTGGAAAAAACACTTTTTGCACTTGTGATAGTGTTGAAAAACCACTTTTCGCACTTGTGTTAGTGTTGAAAAACCACTTTTTGCACTTGTGTTGGTGCAGGAAACCACTTTTGCACTTCTATTAGTGTGGAAAAACCACTTTTCGCACTTGTGTTAGTGTTGAAAAACCACTTTTCGCACTTGTGTTAGTGTTGAAAAACCACTTTTCGCACTTGTGTTGGTGCAGGAAACCACTTTTGCACTTGTGTTGGTGCAGGAAACCACTTTTGCACTTGTATTAGTGTGGAAAAAACACTTTTTGCACTTGTGATAGTGTTGAAAAACCACTTTTCGCACTTGTGTTAGTGTTGAAAAACCACTTTACACACTTGTGTTAGTGTTGAAAAACCACTTTTCGCACTTGTGTTGGTGCAGGAAACCACTTTTGCACTTGTATTAGTGTGGAAAAAACACTTTTTGCACTTGTGATAGTGTTGAAAAACCACTTTTCGCACTTGTGTTAGTGTTGAAAAACCACTTTTCGCACTTGTGTTGGTGCAGGAAACCACTTTTGCACTTGTATTAGTGTGGAAAAAACACTTTTTGCACTTGTGATAGTGTTGAAAAACCACTTTTCGCACTTGTGTTGGTGCAGGAAACCACATTTGCACTTGTATTAGTGTGGAAAAAACACTTTTTGCACTTGTGTTAGTGTTGAAAAACCACTTTTCGCACTTGTGTTAGTGTTGAAAAACCACTTTTCGCACTTGTGTTAGTGTTGAAAAACCACTTTTCGCACTTGTGTTGGTGCAGGAAACCACTTTTGCACTTGTATTAGTGTGGAAAAAACACTTTTTGCACTTGTGATGGTGTTGAAAAACCACTTTTCGCACTTGTGTTAGTGTTGAAAAACCACTTTTCGCACTTGTGTTAGTGTTGAAAAACCACTTTTCGCACTTGTGTTGGTGCAGGAAACCACTTTTGCACTTGTATTAGTGTGGAAAAAACACTTTTTGCAGTTGTGATAGTGTTGAAAAACCACTTTTCGCACTTGTGTTAGTGTTGAAAAACCACTTTTCGCACTTGTGTTGGTGCAGGGAACCACTTTTGCACTTGTATTAGTGTGGAAAAAACACTTTTTGCACTTATGATAGTGTTGAAAAACCACTTTTTGCACTTGTGTTAGTGTTGAAAAACCACTTTTCGCACTTGTGTTGGTGCAGGAAACCACTTTTGCACTTGTATTAGTGTGGAAAAACCACTTTTTGCACTTGTGTTAGTGTTGAAAAACCACTTTTCGCACTTGTGTTGGTGCAGGAAACCACTTTTGCATTTATATTAGTGTGGAAAAACCACTTTTCGCACTTGTGTTAGTGTTGAAAAACCACTTTTCGCACTTGTGTTAGTGTTGAAAAACCACTTTTCGCACTTGTGTTGGTGCAGGAAACCACTTTTGCACTTGTATTAGTGTGGAAAAAACACTTGTTGCACTTGTGATAGTGTTGAAAAACCACTTTTCGCACTTGTGTTAGTGTTGAAAATCCACTTTTTGCACTTGTGTTAGTGTTGAAAAACCACTTTTCGCACTTGTGTTGGTGCAGGAAACCACTTTTGCACTTGTATTAGTGTGGAAAAAACACTTTTTTCACTTGTGATAGTGTTGAAAAACCACTTTTCGCACTTGTGTTAGTGTTGAAAAACCACTTTACGCACTTGTGTTAGTGTTGAAAAACCACTTTTCGCACTTGTGTTGGTGCAGGAAACCACTTTTGCACTTGTATTAGTGTGGAAAAAACACTTTTTGCACTTGTGATAGTGTTGAAAAACCACTTTTCGCACTTGTGTTAGTGTTGAAAAACCACTTTTCGCACTTGTGTTGGTGCAGGAAACCACTTTTGCACTTGTATTAGTGTGGAAAAAACACTTTTTGCACTTGTGATAGTGTTGAAAAACCACTTTTCGCACTTGTGTTGGTGCAGGAAACCACATTTGCACTTGTATTAGTGTGGAAAAAACACTTTTTGCACTTGTGTTAGTGTTGAAAAACCACTTTTCGCACTTGTGTTAGTGTTGAAAAACCACTTTTTGCAGTTGTGATAGTGTTGAAAAACCACTTTTCGCACTTGTGTTAGTGTTGAAAAACCACTTTTCGCACTTGTGTTGGTGCAGGGAACCACTTTTGCACTTGTATTAGTGTGGAAAAAACACTTTTTGCACTTATGATAGTGTTGAAAAACCACTTTTCGCACTTGTGTTAGTGTTGAAAAACCACTTTTCGCACTTGTGTTGGTGCAGGAAACCACTTTTGCACTTGTATTAGTGTTGAAAAAACACTTTTTGCACTTGTGTTGGTGCAGGAAACCACTTTTGCACTTGTGTTAGTGTTGAAAAACTACTTTTCGCACTTGTGTTAGTGTTGAAAAACCACTTTTCGCACTTGTGTTAGTGTTGTAAAACCACTTTTCGCACTTGTGTTAGTGTTGAAAAACCACTTTTCACACTTGTGTTGGTGCAGGAAACCACTTTTGCACTTGTATTAGTGTGGAAAAAACACTTTTTGCACTTGTGATAGTGTTGAAAAACCACTTTTCGCACTTGTGTTAGTGTTGAAAAACCACTTTTTGCACTTGTGTTGGTGCAGGAAACCACTTTTGCACTTCTATTAGTGTGGAAAAACCACTTTTCGCACTTGTGTTAGTGTTGAAAAACCACTTTTCGCACTTGTGTTAGTGTTGAAAAACCACTTTTCGCACTTGTGTTGGTGCAGGAAACCACTTTTGCACTTGTGTTGGTGCAGGAAACCACTTTTGCACTTGTATTAGTGTGGAAAAACCACTTTTCGCACTTGTGTTAGTGTTGAAAAACCACTTTTCGCACTTGTGTTAGTGTTGAAAAACCACTTTTCGCACTTGTGTTGGTGCAGGAAACCACTTTTGCACTTGTGATAGTGTTGAAAAACCACTTTTCGCATGTGTGTTAGTGTTGAAAAACCACTTTCCGCACTTGTGTTGGTGCAGGAAACCACCTTTACACTTCTATTAGTGTGGAAAAACCACTTTTTGCACTTGTGATAGTGTTGAAAAACGACTTTTCGCACTTGTGTTAGTGTTGAAAAACGACTTTTCGCACTTGTGTTGGTGCAGGAAACCACTTTTGCACTTGTATTAGTGTGGAAAAAACACTTTTTGCACTTGTAATAGTGTTGAAAAACCACTTTTCGCACTTGTGTTAGTGTTGAAAAACCACTTTTGCACTTGTATTAGTGTGGAAAAAACACTTTTTGCACTTGTGATAGTGTTGAAAAACCACTTTTCGCACTTGTGTTAGTGTTGAAAAACCACTTTTCGCACTTGTGTTGGTGCAGGAAACCACTTTTGCACTTGTATTAGTGTGGAAAAAACACTTTTTGCACTTGTGATAGTGTTGAAAAACCCCTTTTCGCACTTGTGTTAGTGTTGAAAAACCACTTTTCGCACTTGTGTTGGTGCAGGAAACCACTTTTGCACTTGTATTAGTGTGGAAAAAACACTTTTTGCACTTGTGATAGTGTTGAAAAACCACTTTTCGCACTTGTGTTGGTGCAGGAAACCACTTTTGCACTTGTATTAGTGTGGAAAAAACACTTTTTGCACTTGTGATAGTGTTGAAAAACCACTTTTCGCACTTGTGTTAGTGTTGAAAAACCACTTTTCGCACTTGTGTTGGTGCAGGAAACCACTTTTGCACTTGTATTAGTGTGGAAAAAACACTTTTTGCACTTGTGATAGTGTTGAAAAACCACTTTTCGCACTTGTGTTGGTGCAGGAAACCACTTTTGCACTTGTATTAGTGTGGAAAAAACACTTTTTGCACTTGTGTTAGTGTTGAAAAACCACTTTTCGCACTTGTGTTAGTGTTGAAAAACCACTTTTCGCACTTGTGTTAGTGTTGAAAAACCACTTTTCGCACTTGTGTTGGTGCAGGAAACCACTTTTGCACTTGTATTAGTGTGGAAAAAACACTTTTTGCACTTGTGATGGTGTTGAAAAACCACTTTTCGCACTTGTGTTAGTGTAGAAAAACCACTTTTCGCACTTGTGTTAGTGTTGAAAAACCACTTTTCGCACTTGTGTTGGTGCAGGAAACCACTTTTGCATTTGTATTAGTGTGGAAAAAACACTTTTTGCAGTTGTGATAGTGTTGAAAAACCACTTTTCGCACTTGTGTTAGTGTTTAAAAACCACATTTCGCACTTGTGTTGGTGCAGGGAACCACTTTGCACTTGTATTAGTGTGGAAAAAACACTTTTTGCACTTGTGATAGTGTTGAAAAACCACTTTTCGCTCTTGTGTTAGTGTTGAAAAAACCACTTTTCGCACTTGTGTTGGTGCAGGAAACCACTTTTTGCACTTGTGTTAGTGTTGAAAAACCACTTTTCGCACTTGTGTTAGTGTTGAAAACCACTTTTCGCACTTGTGTTAGTGTTGAAAAACCACTTTTCGCACTTGTGTTAGTGTTGAAAAACCACTTTTCACACTTGTGTTGGTGCAGGAAACCACTTTTGCACTTGTATTAGTGTGGAAAAAACACTTTTTGCACTTGTGATAGTGTTGAAAAACCACTTTTCGCACTTGTGTTAGTGTTGAAAACCACTTTTTGCACTTGTGTTGGTGCAGGAAACCACTTTTGCACTTCTATTAGTGTGGAAAAACCACTTTTCGCACTTGTGTTAGTGTTGAAAAACCACTTTTCGCACTTGTGTTAGTGTTGAAAAACCACTTTTCGCACTTGTGTTGGTGCAGGAAACCACTTTTGCACTTGTGTTGGTGCAGGAAACCACTTTTGCACTTGTATTAGTGTGGAAAAAACACTTTTTGCACTTGTGATAGTGTTGAAAAACCACTTTTCGCACTTGTGTTAGTGTTGAAAAACCACTTTACACACTTGTGTTAGTGTTGAAAAACACTTTTCGCACTTGTGTTGGTGCAGGAAACCACTTTTGCACTTGTATTAGTGTGGAAAAAACACTTTTTGCACTTGTGATAGTGTTGAAAAACCACTTTTCGCACTTGTGTTAGTGTTGAAAAACCACTTTCGCACTTGTGTTGGTGCAGGAAACACTTTTGCACTTGTATTAGTGTGGAAAAAACACTTTTTGCACTTGTGATAGTGTTGAAAAACCACTTTTCGCACTTGTGTTGGTGCAGGAAACCACATTTGCACTTGTATTAGTGTGGAAAAAAACACTTTTTGCACTTGTGTTAGTGTTGAAAAACCACTTTTCGCACTTGTGTTAGTGTTGAAAAACCACTTTTCGCACTTGTGTTAGTGTTGAAAAACCACTTTTCGCACTTGTGTTGGTGCAGGAAACCACTTTTGCACTTGTATTAGTGTGGAAAAAACACTTTTTGCACTTGTGATGGTGTGAAAAACCACTTTTCGCACTTGTGTTAGTGTTGAAAAACCACTTTTCGCACTTGTGTTAGTGTTGAAAAACCACTATTCGCACTTGTGTTGGTGCAGGAAACCACTTTTGCACTTGTATTAGTGTGTGGAAAAAACACTTTTTGCAGTTGTGATAGTGTTGAAAAACCACTTTTCGCACTTGTGTTAGTGTTGAAAAACCACTTTTCGCACTTGTGTTGGTGCAGGGAACCACTTTTGCACTTGTATTAGTGTGGAAAAAAACACTTTTTGCACTTATGATAGTGTTGAAAAACCACTTTTTGCACTTGTGTTAGTGTTGAAAACCACTTTTCGCACTTGTGTTGGTGCAGGAAACCACTTTTGCACTTGTATTAGTGTGGAAAAACCACTTTTTGCACTTGTGTTAGTGTTGAAAAACCACTTTTCGCACTTGTGTTGGTGCAGGAAACCACTTTTGCATTTATATTAGTGTGGAAAAACCACTTTTCGCACTTGTGTTAGTGTTGAAAAACCACTTTTCGCACTTGTGTTAGTGTTGAAAAACCACTTTTCGCACTTGTGTTGGTGCAGGAAACCACTTTTGCACTTGTATTAGTGTGGAAAAAAACACTTGTTGCACTTGTGATAGTGTTGAAAAACCACTTTTCGCACTTGTGTTAGTGTTGAAAATCCACTTTTTGCACTTGTGTTAGTGTTGAAAAACCACTTTTCGCACTTGTGTTGGTGCAGGAAACCACTTTTGCACTTGTATTAGTGTGGAAAAAAACACTTTTTTCACTTGTGATAGTGTTGAAAAACCACTTTTCGCACTTGTGTTAGTGTTGAAAAACCACTTTACGCACTTGTGTTAGTGTTGAAAAACCACTTTTCGCACTTGTGTTGGTGCAGGAAACCACTTTTGCACTTGTATTAGTGTGGAAAAAAACACTTTTTGCACTTGTGATAGTGTTGAAAAAACCACTTTTCGCACTTGTGTTAGTGTTGAAAAACCACTTTTCGCACTTGTGTTGGTGCAGGAAACCACTTTTGCACTTGTATTAGTGTGGAAAAAAACACTTTTTGCACTTGTGATAGTGTTGAAAAACCACTTTTCGCACTTGTGTTGGTGCAGGAAACCACATTTGCACTGTAGTATTAGTGTGGAAAAAACACTTTTTGCACTTGTGTTAGTGTTGAAAAACCACTTTTCGCACTTGTGTTAGTGTTGAAAAAACCACTTTTTGGCAGTTGTGATAGTGTTGAAAAACCACTTTTCGCACTTGTGTTAGTGTTGAAAAACCACTTTTCGCACTTGTGTTGGTGCAGGGAACCACTTTTGCACTTGTATTAGTGTGGAAAAAACACTTTTTGCACTTATGATAGTGTTGAAAAACCACTTTTCGCACTTGTGTTAGTGTTGAAAACCACTTTTCGCACTTGTGTTGGTGCAGGAAACCACTTTTGCACTTGTATTAGTGTTGAAAAAACACTTTTTGCACTTGTGTTGGTGCAGGAAACCACTTTTGCACTTGTGTTAGTGTTGAAAAACTACTTTTCGCACTTGTGTTAGTGTTGAAAAACCACTTTTCGCACTTGTGTTAGTGTTGTAAAACCACTTTCGCACTTGTGTTAGTGTTGAAAAACCACTTTTCACACTTGTGTTGGTGCAGGAAACCACTTTTGCACTTGTATTAGTGTGGAAAAAACACTTTTTGCACTTGTGATAGTGTTGAAAAACCACTTTTCGCACTTGTGTTAGTGTTGAAAACCACTTTTTGCACTTGTGTTGGTGCAGGAAACCACTTTTGCACTTCTATTAGTGTGGAAAAACCACTTTTCGCACTTGTGTTAGTGTTGAAAAACCACTTTTCGCACTTGTGTTAGTGTTGAAAAACCACTTTTCGCACTTGTGTTGGTGCAGGAAACCACTTTTGCACTTGTGTTGGTGCAGGAAACCACTTTGCACTTGTATTAGTGTGGAAAAACCACTTTTCGCACTTGTGTTAGTGTTGAAAAACCACTTTTCGCACTTGTGTTAGTGTTGAAAAACCACTTTTCGCACTTGTGTTGGTGCAGGAAACCACTTTTGCACTTGTGATAGTGTTGAAAAACCACTTTTCGCATGTGTGTTAGTGTTGAAAAACCACTTTCCGCACTTGTGTTGGTGCAGGAAACCACCTTTACACTTCTATTAGTGTGGAAAAAACCACTTTTTGCACTTGTGATAGTGTTGAAAAACGACTTTTCGCACTTGTGTTAGTGTTGAAAAACGACTTTTCGCACTTGTGTTGTGCAGGAAACACTTTTGCACTTGTATTAGTGTGGAAAAAACACTTTTTGCACTTGTAATAGTGTTGAAAAACCACTTTTCGCACTTGTGTTAGTGTTGAAAAACCACTTTTGCACTTGTATTAGTGTGGAAAAAACACTTTTTGCACTTGTGATAGTGTTGAAAAACCACTTTTCGCACTTGTGTTAGTGTTGAAAAACCACTTTTCGCACTTGTGTTGGTGCAGGAAACCACTTTTGCACTTGTATTAGTGTGGAAAAAACACTTTTTGCACTTGTGATAGTGTTGAAAAACCCCTTTTCGCACTTGTGTTAGTGTTGAAAAACCACTTTTCGCACTTGTGTTGGTGCAGGAAACCACTTTTGCACTTGTATTAGTGTGGAAAAAACACTTTTTGCACTTGTGATAGTGTTGAAAAACCACTTTTCGCACTTGTGTTGGTGCAGGAAACCACTTTTGCACTTGTATTAGTGTGGAAAAAACACTTTTTTGCACTTGTGATAGTGTTGAAAAACCACTTTTCGCACTTGTGTTAGTGTTGAAAAACCACTTTTCGCACTTGTGTTGGTGCAGGAAACCACTTTTGCACTTGTATTAGTGTGGAAAAAACACTTTTTGCACTTGTGATAGTGTTGAAAAACCACTTTTCGCACTTGTGTTGGTGAAGGAACCACTTTTGCACTTGTATTAGTGTGGAAAAAACACTTTTTGCACTTGTGTTAGTGTTGAAAAACCACTTTTCGCACTTGTGTTAGTGTTGAAAAACCACTTTTCGCACTTGTGTTAGTGTTGAAAAACCACTTTTCGCACTTGTGTTGGTGCAGGAAACCACTTTTGCACTTGTATTAGTGTGGAAAAAACACTTTTTGCACTTGTGATGGTGTTGAAAAACCACTTTTCGCACTTGTGTTAGTGTAGAAAAACCACTTTTCGCACTTGTGTTAGTGTTGAAAAACCACTTTTCGCACTTGTGTTGGTGCAGGAAACCACTTTTGCATTTGTATTAGTGTGGAAAAAAACACTTTTTGCAGTTGTGATAGTGTTGAAAAACCACTTTTCGCACTTGTGTTAGTGTTTAAAAACCACATTTCGCACTTGTGTTGGTGCAGGGAACCACTTTTGCACTTGTATTAGTGTGGAAAAAACACTTTTGCACTTGTGATAGTGTTGAAAAACCACTTTTCGCTCTTGTGTTAGTGTTGAAAAACCACTTTTCGCACTTGTGTTGGTGCAGGAAACACTTTTGCACTTGTATTAGTGTGGAAAAACCACTTTTTGCACTTGTGTTAGTGTTGAAAAACCACTTTTCGCACTTTTGTTAGTGTTGAAAAAACACTTTTCGCACTTGTGCTAGTGTTGAAAAACCACTTTTCGCACTTGTGTTAGTATTGTAAAACCACTTTTCGCACTTGTGTTCGTGTTGAAAAACCACTTTTCGCACTTGTGTTGGTGCAGGAAACCACTTTTTGCCACTTGTATTAGTGTTGAAAAAACACTTTTTGCACTTGTGTTGGTGCAGGAAACCACTTTTGCACTTGTGTTAGTGTTGAAAAACCACTTTTCGCAATTGTGTTAGTGTTGAAAAACCACTTTTCGCAGTTGTGTTAGTGTTGAAAAAACCACTTTTCGCACTTGTGTTAGTGTTGAAAAACCACTTTTCGCACTTGTGTTGGTGCAGGAAACCACTTTTGCACTTGTATTAGTGTGGAAAAAACACTTTTTGCACTTGTGATAGTGTTGAAAAACCACTTTTCGCACTTGTGTTAGTGTTGAAAAACCACGTTTCGCACTTGTGTTGGTGCAGGAAACCACTTTTGCATTTCTATTAGTGTGGAAAAATCACTTTTCGCACTTGTGTTAGTGTTGAAAAACCACTTTCGCACTTGTGTTAGTGTTGAAAAACCACTTTTCGCACTTGTGTTGGTGCAGGAAACCACTTTTGCACTTGTATTAGTGTGGAAAAAACACTTGTTGCACTTGTGATAGTGTTGAAAAACCACTTTTCGCACTTGTGTTAGTGTTGAAAATCCACTTTTTGCACTTGTGTTAGTGTTGAAAAACCACTTTTCGCACTTGTGTTGGTGCAGGAAACCACTTTTGCACTTGTATTAGTGTGGAAAAAACACTTTTTTCACTTGTGATAGTGTTGAAAAACCACTTTTCGCACTTGTGTTAGTGTTGAAAAACCACTTTACGCACTTGTGTTAGTGTTGAAAAACCACTTTTCGCACTTGTGTTGGTGCAGGAAACCACTTTTGCACTTGTATTAGTGTGGAAAAAACACTTTTTGCACTTGTGATAGTGTTGAAAAACCACTTTTCGCACTTGTGTTAGTGTTGAAAAACCACTTTTCGCACTTGTGTTTGTGCAGGAAACCACTTTTGCACTTGTATTAGTGTGGAAAAAACACTTTTTGCACTTGTGATAGTGTTGAAAAACCACTTTTCGCACTTGTGTTGGTGCAGGAAACCACATTTGCACTTGTATTAGTGTGGAAAAAACACTTTTTGCACTTGTGTTAGTGTTGAAAAACCACTTTTCGCACTTGTGTTAGTGTTGAAAAACCACTTTTCGCACTTGTGTTAGTGTTGAAAAACCACTTTTCGCACTTGTGTTGGTGCAGGAAACCACTTTTGCACTTGTATTAGTGTGGAAAAAACACTTTTTGCACTTGTGCTGGTGTTGAAAAAAGCACTTTTCGCACTTGTGTTAGTGTTGAAAAACCACTTTTCGCACTTGTGTTAGTGTTGAAAAACCACTTTTCGCACTTGTGTTGGTGCAGGGAAACCACTTTTGCACTTGTATTAGTGTGGAAAAAAACACTTTTTGCAGTTGTGATAGTGTTGAAAACCACTTTTCGCACTTGTGTTAGTGTTGAAAAACCACTTTTCGCACTTGTGTTGGTGCAGGGAACCACTTTTGCACTTGTATTAGTGTGGAAAAAACACTTTTTGCACTTATGATAGTGTTGAAAAACCACTTTTCGCACTTGTGTTAGTGTTGAAAAAACCACTTTTCGCACTTGTGTTGGTGCAGGAAACCACTTTTGCACTTGTATTAGTGTTGAAAAAACACTTTTTGCACTTGTGTTGGTGCAGGAAACCACTTTTGCACTTGTGTTAGTGTTGAAAAACCACTTTTCGCACTTGTGTTAGTGTTGAAAAACCACTTTTCGCACTTGTGTTAGTGTTGAAAAACCACTTTCGCACTTGTGTTAGTGTTGAAAAACCACTTTTCACACTTGTGTTGGTGCAGGAAACCACTTTTGCACTTGTATTAGTGTGGAAAAAACACTTTTTGCACTTGTGATAGTGTTGAAAAACCACTTTTCGCACTTGTGTTAGTGTTGAAAAACCACTTTTTGCACTTGTGTTGGTGCAGGAAACCACTTTTGCACTTCTATTAGTGTGGAAAAAACCACTTTTCGCACTTGTGTTAGTGTTGAAAAACCACTTTTCGCACTTGTGTTAGTGTTGAAAAACCACTTTTCGCACTTGTGTTGGTGCAGGAAACCACTTTTGCACTTGTGTTGGTGCAGGAAACCACTTTTGCACTTGTATTAGTGTGGAAAAAACACTTTTTGCACTTGTGATAGTGTTGAAAAACCACTTTTCGCACTTGTGTTAGTGTTGAAAAACCACTTTACACACTTGTGTTAGTGTTGAAAAACCACTTTTCGCACTTGTGTTGGTGCAGGAAACCACTTTTGCACTTGTATTAGTGTGGAAAAAACACTTTTTGCACTTGTGATAGTGTTGAAAAACCACTTTTCGCACTTGTGTTAGTGTTGAAAAACCACTTTTCGCACTTGTGTTGGTGCAGGAAACCACTTTTGCACTTGTATTAGTGTGGAAAAAAACACTTTTTGCACTTGTGATAGTGTGAAAACCACTTTCGCACTTGTGTTGGTGCAGGAAACCACATTTGCACTTGTATTAGTGTGGAAAAAACACTTTTTGCACTTGTGTTAGTGTTGAAAAACCACTTTTCGCACTTGTGTTAGTGTTGAAAAACCACTTTTCGCACTTGTGTTAGTGTTGAAAAACCACTTTTCGCACTTGTGTTGGTGCAGGAAACCACTTTTGCACTTGTATTAGTGTGGAAAAAACACTTTTTGCACTTGTGATGGTGTTGAAAAACCACTTTTCGCACTTGTGTTAGTGTTGAAAAACCACTTTTCGCACTTGTGTTAGTGTTGAAAAACCACTTTTCGCACTTGTGTTGGTGCAGGAAACCACTTTTGCACTTGTATTAGTGTGGAAAAAACACTTTTTGCAGTTGTGATAGTGTTGAAAAACCACTTTTCGCACTTGTGTTAGTGTTGAAAAACCACTTTTCGCACTTGTGTTGGTGCAGGGAACCACTTTTGCACTTGTATTAGTGTGGAAAAAACACTTTTTGCACTTATGATAGTGTTGAAAAACCACTTTTTGCACTTGTGTTAGTGTTGAAAAACCACTTTTCGCACTTGTGTTGGTGCAGGAAACCACTTTTGCACTTGTATTAGTGTGGAAAAACCACTTTTTGCACTTGTGTTAGTGTTGAAAAACCACTTTTCGCACTTGTGTTGGTGCAGGAAACCACTTTTGCATTTCTATTAGTGTGGAAAAACCACTTTTCGCACTTGTGTTAGTGTTGAAAAACCACTTTTCGCACTTGTGTTAGTGTTGAAAAACCACTTTTCGCACTTGTGTTGGTGCAGGAAACCACTTTTGCACTTGTATTAGTGTGGAAAAAACACTTGTTGCACTTGTGATAGTGTTGAAAAACCACTTTTCGCACTTGTGTTAGTGTTGAAAATCCACTTTTTGCACTTGTGTTAGTGTTGAAAAACCACTTTTTCGCACTTGTGTTGGTGCAGGAAACCACTTTTGCACTTGTATTAGTGTGGAAAAAACACTTTTTTCACTTGTGATAGTGTTGAAAAACCACTTTTCGCACTTGTGTTAGTGTTGAAAAACCACTTTACGCACTTGTGTTAGTGTTGAAAAACCACTTTTCGCACTTGTGTTGGTGCAGGAAACCACTTTTGCACTTGTATTAGTGTGGAAAAAACACTTTTTGCACTTGTGATAGTGTTGAAAAACCACTTTTCGCACTTGTGTTAGTGTTGAAAAACCACTTTTCGCACTTGTGTTGGTGCAGGAAACCACTTTTGCACTTGTATTAGTGTGGAAAAAACACTTTTTGCACTTGTGATAGTGTTGAAAAACCACTTTTCGCACTTGTGTTGGTGCAGGAAACCACATTTGCACTTGTATTAGTGTGGAAAAAACACTTTTTGCACTTGTGTTAGTGTTGAAAAACACTTTTCGCACTTGTGTTAGTGTTGAAAAACCACTTTTCGCACTTGTGTTAGTGTTGAAAAACCACTTTTCGCACTTGTGTTGGTGCAGGAAACCACTTTTGCACTTGTATTAGTGTGGAAAAAACATTTTGCACTTGTGATGGTGTTGAAAAAGCACTTTTCGCACTTGTGTTAGTGTTGAAAAACCACTTTTCGCACTTGTGTTAGTGTTGAAAAACCACTTTTCGCACTTGTGTTGGTGCAGGAAACCACTTTTGCACTTGTATTAGTGTGGAAAAAACACTTTTTGCAGTTGTGATAGTGTTGAAAAACCACTTTTCGCACTTGTGTTAGTGTTGAAAAACCACTTTTCGCAATTTGTGTTGGTGCAGGGAACCACTTTTGCACTTGTATTAGTGTGGAAAAAACACTTTTTGCACTTATGATAGTGTTGAAAAACCACTTTTCGCACTTGTGTTAGTGTTGAAAAACCACTTTTCGCACTTGTGTTGGTGCAGGAAACCACTTTTGCACTTGTATTAGTGTTGAAAAAACACTTTTTGCACTTGTGTTGGTGCAGGAAACCACTTTTGCACTTGTGTTAGTGTTGAAAAACCACTTTTCGCACTTGTGTTAGTGTTGAAAAACCACTTTTCGCACTTGTGTTAGTGTTGAAAAACCACTTTTCGCACTTGTGTTAGTGTTGAAAAACCACTTTTCACACTTGTGTTGGTGCAGGAAACCACTTTTGCACTTGTATTAGTGTGGAAAAAACACTTTTTGCACTTGTGATAGTGTTGAAAAACCACTTTTCGCACTTGTGTTAGTGTTGAAAAACCACTTTTTGCACTTGTGTTGGTGCAGGAAACCACTTTTGCACTTCTATTAGTGTGGAAAAACCACTTTTCGCACTTGTGTTAGTGTTGAAAAACCACTTTTCGCACTTGTGTTAGTGTTGAAAAACCACTTTTCGCACTTGTGTTGGTGCAGGAAACCACTTTTGCACTTGTGTTGGTGCAGGAAACCACTTTTGCACTTGTATTAGTGTGGAAAAAACACTTTTTGCACTTGTGATAGTGTTGAAAAACCACTTTTCGCACTTGTGTTAGTGTTGAAAAACCACTTTACACACTTGTGTTAGTGTTGAAAAACCACTTTTCGCACTTGTGTTGGTGCAGGAAACCACTTTTGCACTTGTATTAGTGTGGAAAAAACACTTTTTGCACTTGTGATAGTGTTGAAAAACCACTTTTCGCACTTGTGTTAGTGTTGAAAAACCACTTTTCGCACTTGTGTTGGTGCAGGAAACCACTTTTGCACTTGTATTAGTGTGGAAAAAACACTTTTTGCACTTGTGATAGTGTTGAAAAACCACTTTTCGCACTTGTGTTGGTGCAGGAAACCACATTTGCACTTGTTTTAGTGTGGAAAAAACACTTTTTGCACTTGTGTTAGTGTTGAAAAACCACTTTTCGCACTTGTGTTAGTGTTGAAAAACCACTTTTCGCACTTGTGTTAGTGTTGAAAAACCACTTTTCGCACTTGTGTTGGTGCAGGAAACCACTTTTGCACTTGTATTAGTGTGGAAAAAACACTTTTTGCACTTGTGATGGTGTTGAAAATCCACTTTTCGCACTTGTGTTAGTGTTGAAAAACCACTTTTCGCACTTGTGTTAGTGTTGAAAAACCACTTTTCGCACTTGTGTTGGTGCAGGAAACCACTTTTGCACTTGTATTAGTGTGGAAAAAACACTTTTTGCAGTTGTGATAGTGTTGAAAAACCACTTTTCGCACTTGTGTTAGTGTTGAAAAACCACTTTTCGCACTTGTGTTGGTGCAGGGAACCACTTTTGCACTTGTATTAGTGTGGAAAAAACACTTTTTGCACTTACGATAGTGTTGAAAAACCACTTTTCGCACTTGTGTTAGTGTTGAAAAACCACTTTCCGCACTTGTGTTGGTGCAGGAAACCACTTTTGCACTTGTATCAGTGTGGAAAAACCACTTTTTGCACTTGTGTTAGTGTTGAAAAACCACTTTTCGCACTTTTGTTAGTGTTGAAAAACACTTTTCACACTTGTGCTAGTGTTGAAAAACCACTTTTCGCACTTGTGTTAGTATTGTAAAACCACTTTTCGCACTTTGTGTTCGTGTTGAAAAACCACTTTTCGCACTTGTGTTGGTGCAGGAAACCACTTTTGCACTTGTATTAGTGTTGAAAAAACATTTTGCACTGTGTTGGTGCAGGAAACCACTTTTGCACTGTGTTAGTGTTGAAAAACCACTTTCACGCACTTGTGTTAGTGTTGAAAAACCACTTTCGCACTTGTGTTAGTGTTGAAAAACCACTTTTCGCACTTGTGTTAGTGTTGAAAAACCACTTTTCACACTTGTGTTAGTGTTGAAAAACCACTTTTTGCACTTGTGTTGTGTTGGTGCAGGAAACCACTTTTGCACTTGTATTAGTGTGGAAAAAACACTTTTGCACTTGTGATAGTGTTGAAAAACCACTTTTCGCACTTGTGTTAGTGTTGAAAAACCACTTTTCGCACTTGTGTTAGTGTTGAAAAACCACTTTTCACACTTGTGTTAGTGTTGAAAAACCACTTTTTGCACTTGTTGGTGCAGGAAACCACTATTGCACTTGTATTAGTGTGGAAAAAACACTTTTTGCACTTGTGATAGTGTTGAAAAACCACTTTTCGCACTTGTGTTAGTGTTGAAAAACCACTTTTTGCACTTGTGTTGGTGCAGGAAACCACTTTTGCACTTCTATTAGTGTGGAAAAACCACTTTCGCACTTGTGTTAGTGTTGAAAAACCACTTTTCGCACTTGTGTTAGTGTTGAAAAACCACTTTTCGCACTTGTGTTGGTGCAGGAAACCACTTTTGCACTTGTATTAGTTGGAAAAAAATACTTTTTGCAGTTGTGATAGTGTTGAAAAACCACTTTTCGCACTTGTGTTAGTGTTGAAAACCACTTTTCGCACTTGTGTTGGTGCAGGGAACCACTTTTGCACTTGTATTAGTGTGGAAAAAACACTTTTTGCACTTGTGATAGTGTTGAAAAACCACTTTTCGCACTTGTGTTAGTGTTGAAAAACCACTTTTCGCACTTGTGTTGGTGCAGGAAACCACTTTTGCACTTGTATTAGTGTGGAAAAACCACTTTTTGCACTTGTGTTAGTGTTGAAAAACCACTTTTCGCACTTTTGTTAGTGTTGAAAAAACACTTTTTGCACTTGTGCTAGTGTTGAAAAACCACTTTTCGCACTTGTGTTAGTATTGTAAAACCACTTTTCGCACTTGTGTTCGTGTTGAAAAACCACTGTTCGCACTTGTGTTGGTGCAGGAAACCATTTTGCACTTGTATTAGTGTTGAAAAAACACTTTTTGCACTTGTGTTGGTGCAGGAAACCACTTTTGCACTTGTGTTAGTGTTGAAAAACCACTTTTCGCACTTGTGTTAGTGTTGAAAAACCACTTTTCGCACTTGTGTTAGTGTTGAAAAACCACTTTTCGCACTTGTGTTAGTGTTGAAAAACCACTTTTCGCACTTGTGTTGGTGCAGGAAACCACTTTTGCACTTGTATTAGTGTGGAAAAAACACTTTTTGCACTTGTGATAGTGTTGAAAAACCACTTTTCGCACTTTTGTTAGTGTTGAAAACCCACTTTTTGCACTTGTATTAGTGTGGAAAAACCACTTTTCGCACTTGTGTTAGTGTTGAAAACCACTTTTCGCACTTGTGTTAGTGTTGAAAAACCACTTTTCGCACTTGTGTTGGTGCAGGAAACCACTTTTGCACTTGTATTAGTGTGGAAAAAAACACTTTTTGCACTTGTGATAGTGTTGAAAAACCACTTTTCGCACTTGTGTTAGTGTTGAAAATCCACTTTTCGCACTTGTGTTAGTGTTGAAAAACCACTTTTTCGCACTTGTGTAGGTGCAGGAAACCACTTTTGCACTTGTATTAGTGTGGAAAAAACACTTTTTGCACTTGTGATAGTGTTGAAAAACCACTTTTCGCAATTGTGTTAGTGTTGAAAAACCACTTTTCGCAGTTGTGTTAGTGTTGAAAAACCACTTTTCGCACTTGTGTTAGTGTTGAACAACCACTTTTCGCACTTGTGTTGGTGCAGGAAACCACTTTTGCACTTGTATTAGTGTGGAAAAACACTTTTTGCACTTGTGATAGTGTTGAAAAACCACTTTTCGCACTTGTGTTAGTGTTGAAAAACCACGTTTTGCACTTATGTTGGTGCAGGAAACCACTTTTGCACTTCTATTAGTGTGGAAAAACCACTTTTCGCACTTGTGTTAGTGTTGAAAAACCACTTTTCGCACTTGTGTTAGTGTTGAAAAACCACTTTTCGCACTTGTGTTGGTGCAGGAAACCACTTTTGCACTTGTATTAGTGTGGAAAAAACACTTGTTGCACTTGTGATAGTGTTGAAAAACCACTTTTCGCACTTGTGTTAGTGTTGAAAATCCACTTTTTGCACTTGTGTTAGTGTTGAAAAACCACTTTTCGCACTTGTGTTGGTGCAGGAAACCACTTTTGCACTTATATTAGTGTGAAAAAACACTTTTTGCACTTGTGATAGTGTTGAAAAACCACTTTTCGCACTTGTGTTAGTGTTGAAAAACCACTTTACGCACTTGTGTTAGTGTTGAAAAACCACTTTTCGCACTTGTGTTGGTGCAGGAAACCACTTTTGCACTTGTATTAGTGTGGAAAAAACACTTTTTGCACTTGTGTTAGTGTTGAAAAACCACTTTTCGCACTTGTGTTGGTGCAGGAAACCACTTTTGCACTTGTATTAGTGTGGAAAAAACACTTTTTGCACTTGTGATAGTGTTGAAAAACCACTTTTCGCACTTGTGTTAGTGTTGAAAAACCACTTTTCGCACTTGTGTTGGTGCAGGAAACCACTTTTGCACTTGTATTAGTGTGGAAAAAACACTTTTTGCACTTGTGATAATGTTGAAAAACCACTTTTCGCACTTGTGTTGGTGCAGGAAACCACTTTTGCACTTGTATTAGTGTGGAAAAAACACTTTTTGCACTTGTGTTAGTGTTGAAAAACCACTTTTCGCAGTTGTGTTAGTGTTGAAAAACCACTTTTCGCACTTGTGTTAGTGTTGAAAAACCACTTTTCGCACTTGTGTTGGTGCAGGAAACCACTTTTGCACTTGTATTAGTGTGGAAAAACACTTTTTGCACTTGTGATAGTGTTGAAAAACCACTTTTCGCACTTGTGTTAGTGTTGAAAAACCACGTTTCGCACTTGTGTTGGTGCAGGAAACCACTTTTGCACTTCTATTAGTGTGGAAAAACCACTTTTCGCACTTGTGTTAGTGTTGAAAAACCACTTTTCGCACTTGTGTTAGTGTTGAAAAACCACTTTTCGCACTTGTGTTGGTGCAGGAAACCACTTTTGCACTTGTATTAGTGTGGAAAAAACACTTGTTGCACTTGTGATAGTGTTGAAAAACCACTTTTCGCACTTGTGTTAGTGTTGAAAATCCACTTTTTGCACTTGTGTTAGTGTTGAAAAACCACTTTTCGCACTTGTGTTGGTGCAGGAAACCACTTTTGCACTTGTATTAGTGTGGAAAAAAACACTTTTTGCAACTTGTGATAGTGTTGAAAAACCACTTTTCGCACTTGTGTTAGTGTTGAAAAACCACTTTACGCACTTGTGTTAGTGTTGAAAAACCACTTTTCGCACTTGTGTTGGTGCAGAAACCACTTTTGCACTTGTATTAGTGTGGAAAAAACACTTTTTGCATTTGTGTTAGTGTTGAAAAACCACTTTTCGCACTTGTGTTGGTGCAGGAAACCACTTTTGCACTTGTATTAGTGTGGAAAAAACACTTTTTGCACTTGTGATAGTGTTGAAAAACCACTTTTCGCACTTGTGTTAGTGTTGAAAAACCACTTTTCGCACTTGTGTTGGTGCAGGAAACCACTTTTGCACTTGTATTAGTGTGGAAAAAACACTTTTTGCACTTGTGATAATGTTGAAAAACCACTTTTCGCACTTGTGTTGGTGCAGGAAACCACTTTTGCACTTGTATTAGTGTGGAAAAAACACTTTTTGCACTTGTGTTAGTGTTGAAAAACCACTTTTCGCACTTGTGTTAGTGTTGAAAAACCACTTTTCGCACTTGTGTTAGTGTTGAAAAACCACTTTTCGCACTTGTGTTGGTGCAGGAAACCACTTTTGCACTTGTATTAGTGTGGAAAAAACACTTTTTGCACTTGTGATGGTGTTGAAAAAACCACTTTTCGCACTTGTGTTAGTGTTGAAAAACCACTTTTCGCACTTGTGTTAGTGTTGAAAAACCACTTTTCGCACTTGTGTTGGTGCAGGAAACCACTTTTGCACTTGTATTAGTGTGGAAAAAACACTTTTTGCAGTTGTGATAGTGTTGAAAAACCACTTTTCGCACTTGTGTTAGTGTTGAAAAACCACTTTTCGCACTTGTGTTAGTGTTGAAAAACCACTTTTCGCACTTGTGTTGGTGCAGGAAACCACTTTTGCACTTGTATTAGTGTGGAAAAAACACTTTTTGCACTTGTGATAGTGTTGAAAAACCACTTTTCGCACTTTTGTTAGTGTTGAAAACCCACTTTTTGCACTTGTATTAGTGTGGAAAAACCACTTTTCGCACTTGTGTTAGTGTTGAAAAACCACTTTTCGCACTTGTGTTAGTGTTGAAAAACCACTTTTCGCACTTGTGTTGGTGCAGGAAACCACTTTTGCACTTGTATTAGTGTGGAAAAAAACACTTTTTGCACTTGTGATAGTGTTGAAAAACCACTTTTCGCACTTGTGTTAGTGTTGAAAATCTACTTTTCGCACTTGTGTTAGTGTTGAAAAACCACTTTTCGCACTTGTGTTGGTGCAGGAAACCACTTTTGCACTTGTATTAGTGTGGAAAAAACACTTTTTGCACTTGTGATAGTGTTGAAAAACCACTTTTCGCAATTGTGTTAGTGTTGAAAAACCACTTTTCGCAGTTGTGTTAGTGTTGAAAAACCACTTTTCGCACTTGTGTTAGTGTTGAAAAACCACTTTTCGCACTTGTGTTGGTGCAGGAAACCACTTTTGCACTTGTATTAGTGTGGAAAAACACTTTTTGCACTTGTGATAGTGTTGAAAAACCACTTTTCGCACTTGTGTTAGTGTTGAAAAACCACGTTTTGCACTTATGTTGGTGCAGGAAACCACTTTTGCACTTCTATTAGTGTGGAAAAACCACTTTTCGCACTTGTGTTAGTGTTGAAAAACCACTTTTCGCACTTGTGTTAGTGTTGAAAAACCACTTTTCGCACTTGTGTTGGTGCAGGAAACCACTTTTGCACTTGTATTAGTGTGGAAAAAACACTTGTTGCACTTGTGATAGTGTTGAAAAACCACTTTTCGCACTTGTGTTAGTGTTGAAAATCCACTTTTTGCACTTGTGTTAGTGTTGAAAAACCACTTTTCGCACTTGTGTTGGTGAAGGAAACCACTTTTGCACTTATATTAGTGTGGAAAAAACACTTTTTGCACTTGTGATAGTGTTGAAAAACCACTTTTCGCACTTGTGTTAGTGTTGAAAAACCACTTTACGCACTTGTGTTAGTGTTGAAAAACCACTTTTCGCACTTGTGTTGGTGCAGGAAACCACTTTTGCACTTGTATTAGTGTGGAAAAAACACTTTTTGCACTTGTGTTAGTGTTGAAAAACCACTTTTCGCACTTGTGTTGGTGCAGGAAACCACTTTTGCACTTGTATTAGTGTGGAAAAAACACTTTTTGCACTTGTGATAGTGTTGAAAAACCACTTTTCGCACTTGTGTTAGTGTTGAAAAACCACTTTTCGCACTTGTGTTAGTGTTGAAAAACCACTTTTCGCACTTGTGTTGGTGCAGGAAACCACTTTTGCACTTGTATTAGTGTGGAAAAACACTTTTTGCACTTGTGATAGTGTTGAAAAACCACTTTTCGCACTTGTGTTAGTGTTGAAAAACCACGTTTCGCACTTGTGTTGGTGCAGGAAACCACTTTTGCACTTCTATTAGTGTGGAAAAACCACTTTTCGCACTTGTGTTAGTGTTGAAAAACCACTTTTCGCACTTGTGTTAGTGTTGAAAAACCACTTTTCGCACTTGTGTTGGTGCAGGAAACCACTTTTGCACTTGTATTAGTGTGGAAAAAACACTTGTTGCACTTGTGATAGTGTTGAAAAACCACTTTTCGCACTTGTGTTAGTGCTGAAAATCCACTTTTTGCACTTGTGTTAGTGTTGAAAAACCACTTTTCGCACTTGTGTTGGTGCAGGAAACCACTTTTGCACTTGTATTAGTGTGGAAAAAACACTTTTTGCACTTGTGATAGTGTTGAAAAACCACTTTTTGCACTTGTGTTAGTGTTGAAAAACCACTTTACGCACTTGTGTTAGTGTTGAAAAACCACTTTTCGCACTTGTGTTGGTGCAGGAAACCACTTTTGCACTTGTATTAGTGTGGAAAAAACACTTTTTGCACTTGTGTTAGTGTTGAAAAACCACTTTTCGCACTTGTGTTGGTGCAGGAAACCACTTTTGCACTTGTATTAGTGTGGAAAAAACACTTTTTGCACTTGTGATAGTGTTGAAAAACCACTTTTCGCACTTGTGTTAGTGTTGAAAAACCACTTTTCGCACTTGTGTTGGTGCAGGAAACCACTTTTGCACTTGTATTAGTGTGGAAAAAACACTTTTTGCACTTGTGATAATGTTGAAAAACCACTTTTCGCACTTGTGTTGGTGCAGGAAACCACTTTTGCACTTGTATTAGTGTGGAAAAAACACTTTTTGCACTTGTGTTAGTGTTGAAAAACCACTTTTCGTACTTGTGTTAGTGTTGAAAAACCACTTTTCGCACTTGTGTTAGTGTTGAAAAACCACTTTTCGCACTTGTGTTGGTGCAGGAAACCACTTTTGCACTTGTATTAGTGTGGAAAAAACACTTTTTGCACTTGTGATGGTGTTGAAAAACCACTTTTCGCACTTGTGTTAGTGTTGAAAAACCACTTTTCGCACTTGTGTTAGTGTTGAAAAACCACTTTTCGCACTTGTGTTGGTGCAGGAAACCACTTTTGCACTTGTATTAGTGTGGAAAAAACACTTTTTGCAGTTGTGATAGTGTTGAAAAACCACTTTTCGCACTTGTGTTAGTGTTGAAAAACCACTTTACGCACTTGTGTTAGTGTTGAAAAACCACTTTTCGCACTTGTGTTGGTGCAGGAAACCACTTTTGCACTTGTATTAGTGTGGAAAAAACACTTTTTGCACTTGTGATAGTGTTGAAAAACCACTTTTCGCACTTGTGTTAGTGTTGAAAAACCACTTTTCGCACTTGTGTTGGTGCAGGAAACCACTTTTGCACTTGTATTAGTGTGGAAAAAACACTTTTTGCACTTGTGATAATGTTGAAAAACCACTTTTCGCACTTGTGTTGGTGCAGGAAACCACTTTTGCACTTGTATTAGTGTGGAAAAAACACTTTTTGCACTTGTGTTAGTGTTGAAAAACCACTTTTCGCAGTTGTGTTAGTGTTGAAAAACCACTTTTCGCACTTGTGTTAGTGTTGAAAAACCACTTTTCGCACTTGTGTTGGTGCAGGAAACCACTTTTGCACTTGTATTAGTGTGGAAAAACACTTTTTGCACTTGTGATAGTGTTGAAAAACCACTTTTCGCACTTGTGTTAGTGTTGAAAAACCACGTTTCGCACTTGTGTTGGTGCAGGAAACCACTTTTGCACTTCTATTAGTGTGGAAAAACCACTTTTCGCACTTGTGTTAGTGTTGAAAAACCACTTTTCGCACTTGTGTTAGTGTTGAAAAACCACTTTTCGCACTTGTGTTGGTGCAGGAAACCACTTTTGCACTTGTATTAGTGTGGAAAAAACACTTGTTGCACTTGTGATAGTGTTGAAAAACCACTTTTCGCACTTGTGTTAGTGTTGAAAATCCACTTTTTGCACTTGTGTTAGTGTTGAAAAACCACTTTTCGCACTTGTGTTGGTGCAGGAAACCACTTTTGCACTTGTATTAGTGTGGAAAAAACACTTTTTGCACTTGCGATAGTGTTGAAAAACCACTTTTCGCACTTGTGTTAGTGTTGAAAAACCACTTTACGCACTTGTGTTAGTGTTGAAAAACCACTTTTCGCACTTGTGTTGGTGCAGGAAACCACTTTTGCACTTGTATTAGTGTGGAAAAAACACTTTTTGCACTTGTGTTAGTGTTGAAAAACCACTTTTCGCACTTGTGTTGGTGCAGGAAACCACTTTTGCACTTGTATTAGTGTGGAAAAAACACTTTTTGCACTTGTGATAGTGTTGAAAAACCACTTTTCGCACTTGTGTTAGTGTTGAAAAACCACTTTTCGCACTTGTGTTGGTGCAGGAAACCACTTTTGCACTTGTATTAGTGTGGAAAAAACACTTTTTGCACTTGTGTTAGTGTTGAAAAACCACTTTTCGCACTTGTGTTGGTGCAGGAAACCACTTTTGCACTTGTATTAGTGTGGAAAAAACACTTTTTGCACTTGTGATGGTGTTGAAAAACCACTTTTCGCACTTGTGTTAGTGTTGAAAAACCACTTTTCGCACTTGTGTTAGTGTTGAAAAACCACTTTTCGCACTTGTGTTGGTGCAGGAAACCACTTTTGCACTTGTATTAGTGTGGAAAAAACACTTTTTGCACTTGTGTTAGTGTTGAAAAACCACTTTTCGCACTTGTGTTGGTGCAGGAAACCACTTTTGCACTTGTATTAGTGTGGAAAAAACACTTTTTGCACTTGTGATGGTGTTGAAAAACCACTTTTCGCACTTGTGTTAGTGTTGAAAAACCACTTTTCGCACTTGTGTTAGTGTTGAAAAACCACTTTTCGCACTTGTGTTGGTGCAGGAAACCACTTTTGCACTTGTATTAGTGTGGAAAAAACACTTTTTGCAGTTGTGATAGTGTTGAAAAACCACTTTTCGCACTTGTGTTAGTGTTGAAAAACCACTTTTCGCACTTGTGTTGGTGCAGGGAACCACTTTTGCACTTGTATTAGTGTGGAAAAAACACTTTTTGCACTTGTGATAGTGTTGAAAAACCACTTTTCGCACTTGTGTTCGTGTTGAAAAACCACTTTTCGCACTTGTGTTGGTGCAGGAAACCACTTTTGCACTTGTATTAGTGTGGAAAAACCACTTTTTGCACTTGTGTTAGTGTTGAAAAACCACTTTTCGCACTTTTGTTAGTGTTGAAAAAACACTTTTCGCACTTGTGCTAGTGTTGAAAAACCACTTTTCGCACTTGTGTTAGTATTGTAAAACCACTTTTCGCACTTGTGTTCGTGTTGAAAAACCACTTTTCGCACTTGTGTTGGTGCAGGAAACCACTTTTGCACTTGTATTAGTGTTGAAAAAACACTTTTTGCACTTGTGTTGGTGCAGGAAACCACTTTTGCACTTGTGTTAGTGTTGAAAAACCACTTTTCGCACTTGTGTTAGTGTTGAAAAACCACTTTTCGCACTTGTGTTAGTGTTGAAAAACCACTTTTCGCACTTGTGTTAGTGTTGAAAAACCACTTTTCGCACTTGTGTTGGTGCAGGAAACCACGTTTGCACTTGTATTAGTGTGGAAAAAACACTTTTTGCACTTGTGATAGTGTTGAAAAACCACTTTTCGCACTTGTGTTAGTGTTGAAAAACCACTTTTCGCACTTGTGTTGGTGCAGGAAACCACTTTTGCACTTCTATTAGTGTGGAAAAACCACTTTTCGCACTTGTGTTAGTGTTGAAAAACCACTTTTCGCAC
Organism: Myxine glutinosa; assembly: GCF_964187855.1. Classification (NCBI taxonomy): domain Eukaryota; kingdom Metazoa; phylum Chordata; class Myxini; order Myxiniformes; family Myxinidae; genus Myxine; species Myxine glutinosa. The sequence goes on along the minus strand of NW_027618364.1, from coordinate 15,908 downwards.
TTGTGTTAGTGTTGAAAAACCACTTTTCGCACTTGTGTTGGTGCAGGAAACCACTTTTGCACTTGTATTAGTTGGAAAAAAATACTTTTTGCACTTGTGATAGTGTTGAAAAACCACTTTTCGCACTTGTGTTAGTGTTGAAAACCCACTTTTTGCACTTGTATTAGTGTGGAAAAACCACTTTTCGCACTTGTGTTAGTGTTGAAAAACCACTTTTCGCACTTGTGTTAGTGTTGAAAAACCACTTTTCGCACTTGTGTTGGTGCAGGAAACCACTTTTGCACTTGTATTAGTGTGGAAAAAACACTTTTTGCACTTGTGATAGTGTTGAAAAACCACTTTTTGCACTTGTGTTAGTGTTGAAAATCCACTTTTCGCACTTGTGTTAGTGTTGAAAAACCACTTTTCGCACTTGTGTTGGTGCAGGAAACCACTTTTGCACTTGTATTAGTGTGGAAAAACACTTTTTGCACTTGTGATAGTGTTGAAAAACCACTTTTCGCACTTGTGTTAGTGTTGAAAAACCACTTTTCGCACTTGTGTTAGTGTTGAAAAACCACTTTTCGCACTTGTGTTGGTGCAGGAAACCACTTTTGCACTTGTATTAGTGTGGAAAAAACACTTTTTGCACTTGTGTTAGTGTTGAATAACCACTTTTCGCACTTGTGTTGGTGCAGGAAACCACTTTTGCACTTGTATTAGTGTGGAATAAACACTTTTTGCACTTGTGATAGTGTTGAAAAACCACTTTTCGCACTTGTGTTAGTGTTGAAAAACCAATTTTCGCACTTGTGTTGGTGCAGGAAACCACTTTTGCACTTGTATTAGTGTGGAAAAAACACTTTTTGCACTTGTGATGGTGTTGAAAAACCACTTTTCGCACTTGTGTTAGTGTTGAAAAACCACTTTTCGCACTTGTGTTAGTGTTGAAAAACCACTTTTCGCACTTGTGTTGGTGCAGGAAACCACTTTTGCACTTGTATTAGTGTGGAAAAAACACTTTTTGCAGTTGTGATAGTGTTGAAAAACCACTTTTCGCACTTGTGTTAGTGTTGAAAAACCACTTTTCGCACTTGTGTTAGTGTTGAAAAACCACTTTTCGCACTTGTGTTGGTGCAGGAAACCACTTTTGCACTTGTATTAGTGTGGAAAAAACACTTTTTGCACTTGTGATAGTGTTGAAAAACCACTTTTCGCACTTTTGTTAGTGTTGAAAACCCACTTTTTGCACTTGTATTAGTGTGGAAAAACCACTTTTCGCACTTGTGTTAGTGTTGAAAAACCACTTTTCGCACTTGTGTTAGTGTTGAAAACCACTTTTCGCACTTGTGTTGGTGCAGGAAACCCACTTTTGCACTTGTATTAGTGTGGAAAAAAACACTTTTTGCACTTGTGATAGTGTTGAAAAACCACTTTTCGCACTTGTGTTAGTGTTGAAAATCTACTTTTCGCACTTGTGTTAGTGTTGAAAAACCACTTTTCGCACTTGTGTTGGTGCAGGAAACCACTTTTGCACTTGTATTAGTGTGGAAAAAACACTTTTTGCACTTGTGATAGTGTTGAAAAACCACTTTTCGCAATTGTGTTAGTGTTGAAAAACCACTTTTCGCAGTTGTGTTAGTGTTGAAAAACCACTTTTCGCACTTGTGTTAGTGTTGAAAACCACTTTTCGCACTTGTGTTGGTGCAGGAAACCACTTTTGCACTTGTATTAGTGTGGAAAAACACTTTTTGCACTTGTGATAGTGTTGAAAAACCACTTTTCGCACTTGTGTTAGTGTTGAAAAACCACTTTTTGCACTTGATGTTGGTGCAGGAAACCACTTTTGCACTTCGTATTAGTGTGAGAAAACCACTTTTCGCACTTGTGTTAGTGTTGAAACAACCACTTTTCGCACTTGTGTTAGTGTTGAAAAACCACTTTTCGCACTTGTGTTGGTGCAGGAAACCACTTTTGCACTTGTATTAGTGTGAAAAAACACTTGTTGCACTTGTGATAGTGTTGAAAAACCACTTTTCGCACTTGTGTTAGTGTTGAAAATCCACTTTTTGCACTTGTGTTAGTGTTGAAAAACCACTTTTCGCACTTGTGTTGGTGAAGGAAACCACTTTTGCACTTGTATTAGTGTGGAAAAAACACTTTTTGCACTTGTGATAGTGTTGAAAAACCACTTTTCGCACTTGTGTTAGTGTTGAAAAACCACTTTAAGCACTTGTGTTAGTGTTGCAAAACCACTTTTCGCACTTGTGTTGGTGCAGGAAACCACTTTTGCACTTGTATTAGTGTGGAAAAAACACTTTTGCACTTGTGTTAGTGTTGAAAAACCACTTTTCGCACTTGTGTTGGTGCAGGAAACCACTTTTGCACTTGTATTAGTGTGGAAAAAACACTTTTTGCACTTGTGATAGTGTTGAAAAACCACTTTTCGCACTTGTGTTAGTGTTGAAAAACCACTTTTTCGCACTTGTGTTAGTGTTGAAAAACCACTTTTCGCACTTGTGTTGGTGCAGGAAACCACTTTTGCACTTGTATTAGTGTGGAAAAAACACTTTTTGCACTTGTGATAGTGTTGAAAAACCACTTTTTGCACTTGTGTTAGTGTTGAAAAACCACTTTTCGCACTTGTGTTGGTGCAGGAAACCACTTTTGCACTTCGTATTAGTGTGAAGAAACCACTTTTCGCACTTGTGTTAGTGTTGAAAAAACCACTTTTCGCACTTGTGTTAGTGTTGAAAAACCACTTTTTCGCACTTGTGTTGGTGCAGGAAACCACTTTTGCACTTGTATTAGTGTGGAAAAAACACTTTTTGCACTTGTGATAGTGTTGAAAAACCACTTTTCGCACTTGTGTTAGTGCTGAAAATCCACTTTTGCACTTGTGTTAGTGTTGAAAAACCACTTTTCGCACTTGTGTTGGTGCAGGAAACCACTTTTGCACTTGTATTAGTGTGGAAAAAACACTTTTTGCACTTGTGATAGTGTTGAAAAACCACTTTTGCACTTGTGTTAGTGTTGAAAAACCACTTTACGCACTTGTTTAGTTGAAAAACCACTTTTCGCACTTGTGTTGGTGCAGGAAACCACTTTTTGCACTTGTATTAGTGTGGAAAAAACACTTTTGCACTTGTGTTAGTGTTGAAAAACCACTTTTCGCACTTGTGTTGGTGCAGGAAACCACTTTTGCACTTGTATTAGTGTGGAAAAAACACTTTTGCACTTGTGATAGTGTTGAAAAACCACTTTTCGCACTTGTGTTAGTGTTGAAAAACCACTTTTCGCACTTGTGTTGGTGCAGGAAACCACTTTGCACTTGTATTAGTGTGGAAAAAACACTTTTTGCACTTGTGATAATGTTGAAAAACCACTTTTCGCACTTGTGTTGGTGCAGGAAACCACTTTTGCACTTGTATTAGTGTGGAATAAAAACACTTTTTGCACTTGTGTTAGTGTTGAAAAACCACTTTTCGTACTTGTGTTAGTGTTGAAAAACACTTTTCGCACTTGTGTTAGTGTTGAAAAAACCACTTTTCGCACTTGTGTTGGTGCAGGAAACCACTTTTGCACTTGTATTAGTGTGGAAAAAACACTTTTTGCACTTGTGATGGTGTTTGTTGAAAAACCACTTTTCGCACTTGTGTTAGTGTTGAAAAACCACTTTTCGCACTTGTGTTAGTGTTGAAAAACCACTTTTCGCACTTGTGTTGGTGCAGGAAACCACTTTTGCACTTGTATTAGTGTGGAAAAAACACTTTTTGCAGTTGTGATAGTGTTGAAAAACCACTTTTCGCACTTGTGTTAGTGTTGAAAAACCACTTTACGCACTTGTGTTAGTGTTGAAAAACCACTTTTCGCACTTGTGTTGGTGCAGGAAACCACTTTTGCACTTGTATTAGTGTGGAAAAAACACTTTTTGCACTTGTGATAGTGTTGAAAAACCACTTTTCGCACTTGTGTTAGTGTTGAAAAACCACTTTTCGCACTTGTGTTGGTGCAGGAAACCACTTTTGCACTTGTATTAGTGTGGAAAAAACACTTTTTGCACTTGTGATAATGTTGAAAAACCACTTTTCGCACTTGTGTTGGTGCAGGAAACCACTTTTGCACTTGTATTAGTGTGGAAAAAACACTTTTTGCACTTGTGTTAGTGTTGAAAAACCACTTTTCGCAGTTGTGTTAGTGTTGAAAAACCACTTTTCGCACTTGTGTTAGTGTTGAAAAACCACTTTTCGCACTTGTGTTGGTGCAGGAAACCACTTTTGCACTTGTATTAGTGTGGAAAAACACTTTTTGCACTTGTGATAGTGTTGAAAAACCACTTTTCGCACTTGTGTTAGTGTTGAAAAACCACGTTTCGCACTTGTGTTGGTGCAGGAAACCACTTTTGCACTTCTATTAGTGTGGAAAAACCACTTTTCGCACTTGTGTTAGTGTTGAAAAACCACTTTTCGCACTTGTGTTAGTGTTGAAAAACCACTTTTCGCACTTGTGTTGGTGCAGGAAACCACTTTTGCACTTGTATTAGTGTGGAAAAAACACTTGTTGCACTTGTGATAGTGTTGAAAAACCACTTTTCGCACTTGTGTTAGTGTTGAAAATCCACTTTTTGCACTTGTGTTAGTGTTGAAAAACCACTTTTCGCACTTGTGTTGGTGCAGGAAACCACTTTTGCACTTGTATTAGTGTGGAAAAAACACTTTTTGCACTTGCGATAGTGTTGAAAAACCACTTTCGCACTTGTGTTAGTGTTGAAAAACCACTTTACGCACTTGTGTTAGTGTTGAAAAACCACTTTTCGCACTTGTGTTGGTGCAGGAACCACTTTTGCACTTGTATTAGTGTGGAAAAAACACTTTTTGCACTTGTGTTAGTGTTGAAAAACCACTTTTCGCACTTGTGTTGGTGCAGGAAACCACTTTTGCACTTGTATTAGTGTGAAAAAAACACTTTTTGCACTTGTGATAGTGTTGAAAAACCACTTTTCGCACTTGTGTTAGTGTTGAAAAACCACTTTTCGCACTTGTGTTGGTGCAGGAAACCACTTTTGCACTTGTATTAGTGTGGAAAAAACACTTTTTGCACTTGTGTTAGTGTTGAAAAACCACTTTTCGCACTTGTGTTGGTGCAGGAAACCACTTTTGCACTTGTATTAGTGTGGAAAAAACACTTTTTGCACTTGTGATGGTGTTGAAAAACCACTTTTCGCACTTGTGTTAGTGTTGAAAAACCACTTTTCGCACTTGTGTTAGTGTTGAAAAACCACTTTTCGCACTTGTGTTGGTGCAGGAAAACCACTTTTGCACTTGTATTAGTGTGGAAAAAAAACACTTTTTGCACTTGTGTTAGTGTTGAAAAACCACTTTTCGCACTTGTGTTGGTGCAGGAAACCACTTTTGCACTTGTATTAGTGTGGAAAAAACACTTTTTGCACTTGTGATGGTGTTGAAAAACCACTTTTCGCACTTGTGTTAGTGTTGAAAAACCACTTTTCGCACTTGTGTTAGTGTTGAAAAAACCACTTTTCGCACTTGTGTTGGTGCAGGAAACCACTTTTGCACTTGTATTAGTGTGGAAAAAACACTTTTTGCAGTTGTGATAGTGTTGAAAAACCACTTTTCGCACTTGTGTTAGTGTTGAAAAACCACTTTTCGCACTTGTGTTGGTGCAGGGAACCACTTTTGCACTTGTATTAGTGTGGAAAAAACACTTTTTGCACTTGTGATAGTGTTGAAAAAACCACTTTTCGCACTTGTGTTCGTGTTGAAAAACCACTTTTCGCACTTGTGTTGGTGCAGGAAACCACTTTTGCACTTGTATTAGTGTGGAAAAACCACTTTTTGCACTTGTGTTAGTGTTGAAAAACCACTTTTCGCACTTTTGTTAGTGTTGAAAAAACACTTTTCGCACTTGTGCTAGTGTTGAAAAACCACTTTTCGCACTTGTGTTTAGTATTGTAAAACCACTTTTCGCACTTGTGTTCGTGTTGAAAAACCACTTTTCGCACTTGTGTTGGTGCAGGAAACCACTTTTGCACTTGTATTAGTGTTGAAAAAACACTTTTTGCACTTGTGTTGGTGCAGGAAACCACTTTTGCACTTGTGTTAGTGTTGAAAAACCACTTTTCGCACTTGTGTTAGTGTTGAAAAACCACTTTTCGCACTTGTGTTAGTGTTGAAAAACCACTTTTCGCACTTGTGTTAGTGTTGAAAAACCACTTTTCGCACTTGTGTTGGTGCAGGAAACCACGTTTGCACTTGTATTAGTGTGGAAAAAAACACTTTTTGCACTTGTGATAGTGTTGAAAAACACTTTTCGCACTTGTGTTAGTGTTGAAAAACCACTTTTTCGCACTTGTGTTGGTGCAGGAAACCACTTTTGCACTTCTATTAGTGTGGAAAAACCACTTTTCGCACTTGTGTTAGTGTTGAAAAACCACTTTTCGCACTTGTGTTAGTGTTGAAAAACCACTTTTCGCACTTGTGTTGGTGCAGGAAACACTTTTGCACTTGTATTAGTTGGAAAAAAATACTTTTTGCACTTGTGATAGTGTTGAAAAACACTTTTCGCACTTGTGTTAGTGTTGAAAACCACTTTTTGCACTTGTATTAGTGTGGAAAAACCACTTTTCGCACTTGTGTTAGTGTTGAAAAACCACTTTTCGCACTTGTGTTAGTGTTGAAAAACACTTTTCGCACTTGTGTTGGTGCAGGAAACCACTTTTGCACTTGTATTAGTGTGGAAAAAACACTTTTTGCACTTGTGATAGTGTTGAAAAACCACTTTTTGCACTTGTGTTAGTGTTGAAAATCCACTTTTCGCACTTGTGTTAGTGTTGAAAAACCACTTTTCGCACTTGTGTTGGTGCAGGAAACCACTTTTGCACTTGTATTAGTGTGGAAAAACACTTTTTGCACTTGTGATAGTGTTGAAAAACCACTTTTCGCACTTGTGTTAGTGTTGAAAAACCACTTTTTCGCACTTGTGTTAGTGTTGAAAAACCACTTTTCGCACTTGTGTTGGTGCAGGAAACCACTTTTGCACTTGTATTAGTGTGGAAAAAACACTTTTTGCACTTGTGTTAGTGTTGAATAACCACTTTTCGCACTTGTGTTGGTGCAGGAAACCACTTTTGCACTTGTATTAGTGTGGAATAAACACTTTTTGCACTTGTGATAGTGTTGAAAAACCACTTTTCGCACTTGTGTTAGTGTTGAAAAACCAATTTTCGCACTTGTGTTGGTGCAGGAAACCACTTTTGCACTTGTATTAGTGTGGAAAAAACCACTTTTCGCACTTGTGTTATTGTTGAAAAACCACTTTTCGCACTTGTGTTAGTGTTGAAAAACCACTTTTCGCACTTGTGTTGGTGCGGGAAACCACTTTTGCACTTTTTATTCGTGTGGAAAAAACAATTTTTGCACTTGTGATAGTGTTGAAAAACCACTTTTCGCACTTGTGTTAGTGTTGAAAAGCGACTTTTCGCACTTGTGTTAGTGTTGAAAAACCACTTTTCGCCCTTGTGTTGGTGCAGGAAACCACTTTTGCACTTGTATTAGTGTGGAAAAAACACTTTTTGCACTTGTGATAGTGTTGAAAAACACTTTTCGCACTTGTGTTAGTGTTGAAAAACCACTTTTGCACTTGTATTAGTGTGGAAAAAACACTTTTTGCACTTGTGATAGTGTTGAAAAACCACTTTTCGCACTTGTGTTAGTGTTGAAATACGACTTTTCGCACTTGTGTTGGTGCAGGAAACCACTTTTGCACTTGTATTAGTGTGGAAAAAACCACTGTTCGCACTTGTGTTAGTGTTGAAAAACCACTTTTCACACCTGTGTTAGTGTAGAAAAACCACTTTTCGCACCTGTGTTAGTGTTGAAAAACCACTTTTCGGACTTGTGTTGGTGCAGGAAACCACTTTTGCACTTGTATTAGTGTGGAAAAAACACTTTTTGCACTTGTGATAGTGTTGAAAAACCACTTTTCGCACTTGTGTTAGTGTTGAAAAACCACTTAACGCACTTGTGTTAGTGTTGAAAAACCACTTTTCGCACTTGTGTTGGTGCAGGAAACCACTTTTGCACTTGTATTAGTGTGGAAAAAACACTTTTTGCACTTGTGTTAGTGTTGAAAAACCACTTTTCGCACTTGTGTTGGTGCAGGAAACCACTTTTGCACTTGTATTAGTGTGGAAAAAACACTTTTTGCACTTGTGATAGTGTTGAAAAACCACTTTTCGCACTTGTGTTAGTGTTGAAAAACCACTTTTCGCACTTGTGTTGGTGCAGGAAACCACTTTTGCACTTGTATTAGTGTGGAAAAAACACTTTTTGCACTTGTGATAATGTTGAAAAACCACTTTTCGCACTTGTGTTGGTGCAGGAAACCACTTTTGCACTTGTATTAGTGTGGAAAAAACACTTTTTGCACTTGTGTTAGTGTTGAAAAACCACTTTTCGCAGTTGTGTTAGTGTTGAAAAACCACTTTTCGCACTTGTGTTAGTGTTGAAAAACCACTTTTCGCACTTGTGTTGGTGCAGGAAACCACTTTTGCACTTGTATTAGTGTGGAAAAACACTTTTTGCACTTGTGATAGTGTTGAAAAACCACTTTTCGCACTTGTGTTAGTGTTGAAAAACCACGTTTCGCACTTGTGTTGGTGCAGGAAACCACTTTTGCACTTCTATTAGTGTGGAAAAACCACTTTTCGCACTTGTGTTAGTGTTGAAAAACCACTTTTCGCACTTGTGTTAGTGTTGAAAAACCACTTTTCGCACTTGTGTTGGTGCAGGAAACCACTTTTGCACTTGTATTAGTGTGGAAAAAACACTTGTTGCACTTGTGATAGTGTTGAAAAACCACTTTTCGCACTTGTGTTAGTGTTGAAAATCCACTTTTTGCACTTGTGTTAGTGTTGAAAAACCACTTTTCGCACTTGTGTTGGTGCAGGAAACCACTTTTGCACTTGTATTAGTGTGGAAAAAACACTTTTTGCACTTGTGATAGTGTTGAAAAACCACTTTTCGCACTTGTGTTAGTGTTGAAAAACCACTTTACGCACTTGTGTTAGTGTTGAAAAACCACTTTTCGCACTTGTGTTGGTGCAGGAAACCACTTTTGCACTTGTATTAGTGTGGAAAAAACACTTTTTGCACTTGTGTTAGTGTTGAAAAACCACTTTTCGCACTTGTGTTGGTGCAGGAAACCACTTTTGCACTTGTATTAGTGTGGAAAAAACACTTTTTGCACTTGTGATAGTGTTGAAAAACCACTTTTCGCACTTGTGTTAGTGTTGAAAAACCACTTTTCACACTTGTGTTGGTGCAGGAAACCACTTTTGCACTTGTATTAGTGTGGAAAAAACACTTTTTGCACTTGTGATAATGTTGAAAAACCACTTTTCGCACTTGTGTTGGTGCAGGAAACCACTTTTGCACTTGTATTAGTGTGGAAAAAACACTTTTTGCACTTGTGTTAGTGTTGAAAAACCACTTTTCGCACTTGTGTTAGTGTTGAAAAACCACTTTTCGCACTTGTGTTAGTGTTGAAAAACCACTTTTCGCACTTGTGTTGGTGCAGGAAACCACTTTTGCACTTGTATTAGTGTGGAAAAAACACTTTTTGCACTTGTGATGGTGTTGAAAAACCACTTTTCGCACTTGTGTTAGTGTTGAAAAACCACTTTTCGCACTTGTGTTAGTGTTGAAAAACCACTTTTCGCACTTGTGTTGGTGCAGGAAACCACTTTTGCACTTGTATTAGTGTGGAAAAAACACTTTTTGCAGTTGTGATAGTGTTGAAAAACCACTTTTCGCACTTGTGTTAGTGTTGAAAAACCACTTTTCGCACTTGTGTTAGTGTTGAAAAACCACTTTTCGCACTTGTGTTGGTGCAGGAAACCACTTTTGCACTTGTATTAGTGTGGAAAAAACACTTTTTGCACTTGTGATAGTGTTGAAAAACCACTTTTCGCACTTTTGTTAGTGTTGAAAACCCACTTTTTGCACTTGTATTAGTGTGGAAAAACCACTTTTCGCACTTGTGTTAGTGTTGAAAAACCACTTTTCGCACTTGTGTTAGTGTTGAAAAACCACTTTTCGCACTTGTGTTGGTGCAGGAAACCACTTTTGCACTTGTATTAGTGTGGAAAAAAACACTTTTTGCACTTGTGATAGTGTTGAAAAACCACTTTTCGCACTTGTGTTAGTGTTGAAAATCCACTTTTCGCACTTGTGTTAGTGTTGAAAAACCACTTTTCGCACTTGTGTTGGTGCAGGAAACCACTTTTGCACTTGTATTAGTGTGGAAAAAACACTTTTTGCACTTGTGATAGTGTTGAAAAACCACTTTTCGCAATTGTGTTAGTGTTGAAAAACCACTTTTCGCAGTTGTGTTAGTGTTGAAAAACCACTTTTCGCACTTGTGTTAGTGTTGAAAAACCACTTTTCGCACTTGTGTTGGTGCAGGAAACCACTTTTGCACTTGTATTAGTGTGGAAAAACACTTTTTGCACTTGTGATAGTGTTGAAAAACCACTTTTCGCACTTGTGTTAGTGTTGAAAAACCACGTTTTGCACTTATGTTGGTGCAGGAAACCACTTTTGCACTTCTATTAGTGTGGAAAAACCACTTTTCGCACTTGTGTTAGTGTTGAAAAACCACTTTTCGCACTTGTGTTAGTGTTGAAAAACCACTTTTCGCACTTGTGTTGGTGCAGGAAACCACTTTTGCACTTGTATTAGTGTGGAAAAAACACTTGTTGCACTTGTGATAGTGTTGAAAAACCACTTTTCGCACTTGTGTTAGTGTTGAAAATCCACTTTTTGCACTTGTGTTAGTGTTGAAAAACCACTTTTCGCACTTGTGTTGGTGCAGGAAACCACTTTTGCACTTATATTAGTGTGGAAAAAACACTTTTTGCACTTGTGATAGTGTTGAAAAACCACTTTTCGCACTTGTGTTAGTGTTGAAAAACCACTTTACGCACTTGTGTTAGTGTTGAAAAACCACTTTTCGCACTTGTGTTGGTGCAGGAAACCACTTTTGCACTTGTATTAGTGTGGAAAAAACACTTTTTGCACTTGTGTTAGTGTTGAAAAACCACTTTTCGCACTTGTGTTGGTGCAGGAAACCACTTTTGCACTTGTATTAGTGTGGAAAAAACACTTTTTGCACTTGTGATAGTGTTGAAAAACCACTTTTCGCACTTGTGTTAGTGTTGAAAAACCACTTTTCGCACTTGTGTTAGTGTTGAAAAACCACTTTTCGCACTTGTGTTGGTGCAGGAAACCACTTTTGCACTTGTATTAGTGTGGAAAAACACTTTTTGCACTTGTGATAGTGTTGAAAAACCACTTTTCGCACTTGTGTTAGTGTTGAAAAACCACGTTTCGCACTTGTGTTGGTGCAGGAAACCACTTTTGCACTTCTATTAGTGTGGAAAAACCACTTTTCGCACTTGTGTTGGTGCAGGAAACCACTTTTGTACTTGTATTAGTGTGGAAAAAACCACTTTTCGCACTTGTGTTATTGTTGAAAAACCACTTTTCGCACTTGTGTTAGTGTTGAAAAACCACTTTTCGCACTTGTGTTGGTGCGGGAAACCACTTTTGCACTTTTATTCGTGTGGAAAAAACAATTTTTGCACTTGTGATAGTGTTGAAAAACCACTTTTCGCACTTGTGTTAGTGTTGAAAAGCGACTTTTCGCACTTGTGTTAGTGTTGAAAAACCACTTTTCGCCCTTGTGTTGGTGCAGGAAACCACTTTTGCACTTGTATTAGTGTGGAAAAAACACTTTTTGCACTTGTGATAGTGTTGAAAAACCACTTTTCGCACTTGTGTTAGTGTTGAAAAACCACTTTTGCACTTGTATTAGTGTGGAAAAAACACTTTTTGCACTTGTGATAGTGTTGAAAAACCACTTTTCGCACTTGTGTTAGTGTTGAAATACGACTTTTCGCACTTGTGTTGGTGCAGGAAACCACTTTTGCACTTGTATTAGTGTGGAAAAACCACTGTTCGCACTTGTGTTAGTGTTGAAAAACCACTTTCTCACCTGTGTTAGTGTAGAAAAACCACTTTTCGCACCTGTGTTAGTGTTGAAAAACCACTTTTCGGACTTGTGTTGGTGCAGGAAACCACTTTTGCACTTGTATTAGTGTGGAAAAAAACACTTTTTGCACTTGTGATAGTGTTGAAAAACCACTTTTCGCACTTGTGTTAGTGTTGAAAAACCACTTTACGCACTTGTGTTAGTGTTGAAAACCACTTTTCGCACTTGTGTTGGTGCAGGAAACCACTTTTGCACTTGTATTAGTGTGGAAAAAACACTTTTTGCACTTGTGTTAGTGTTGAAAAACCACTTTTCGCACTTGTGTTGGTGCAGGAAACCACTTTTGCACTTGTATTAGTGTGGAAAAAACACTTTTTGCACTTGTGATAGTGTTGAAAAACCACTTTTCGCACTTGTGTTAGTGTTGAAAAACCACTTTTCGCACTTGTGTTGGTGCAGGAAACCACTTTTGCACTTGTATTAGTGTGGAAAAAACACTTTTTGCACTTGTGATAATGTTGAAAAACCACTTTTCGCACTTGTGTTGGTGCAGGAAACCACTTTTGCACTTGTATTAGTGTGGAAAAAACACTTTTTGCACTTGTGTTAGTGTTGAAAAACCACTTTTCGCAGTTGTGTTAGTGTTGAAAAACCACTTTTCGCACTTGTGTTAGTGTTGAAAAACCACTTTTCGCACTTGTGTTGGTGCAGGAAACCACTTTTGCACTTGTATTAGTGTGGAAAAACACTTTTTGCACTTGTGATAGTGTTGAAAAACCACTTTTCGCACTTGTGTTAGTGTTGAAAAACCACGTTTCGCACTTGTGTTGGTGCAGGAAACCACTTTTGCACTTCTATTAGTGTGGAAAAACCACTTTTCGCACTTGTGTTAGTGTTGAAAAACACTTTTCGCACTTGTGTTAGTGTTGAAAAACCACTTTTCGCACTTGTGTTGGTGCAGGAAACCACTTTTGCACTTGTATTAGTGTGAAAAAACACTTGTTGCACTTGTGATAGTGTTGAAAAACCACTTTTTCGCACTTGTGTTAGTGTTGAAAATCCACTTTTTGCACTTGTGTTAGTGTTGAAAAACCCCACTTTTCGCACTTGTGTTGGTGCAGGAAACCACTTTTGCACTTGTATTAGTGTGGAAAAAACACTTTTTGCACTTGTGATAGTGTTGAAAAACCACTTTTCGCACTTGTGTTAGTGTTGAAAAACCACTTTACGCACTTGTGTTAGTGTTGAAAAACCACTTTTCGCACTTGTGTTGGTGCAGGAAACCACTTTTGCACTTGTATTAGTGTGGAAAAAAACACTTTTTGCACTTGTGTTAGTGTTGAAAAACCACTTTTCGCACTTGTGTTGGTGCAGGAAACCACTTTTGCACTTGTATTAGTGTGGAAAAAACACTTTTTGCACTTGTGATAGTGTTGAAAAACCACTTTTCGCACTTGTGTTAGTGTTGAAAAACCACTTTTCGCACTTGTGTTGGTGCAGGAAACCACTTTTGCACTTGTATTAGTGTGGAAAAAACACTTTTTGCACTTGTGATAATGTTGAAAAACCACTTTTCGCACTTGTGTTGGTGCAGGAAACCACTTTTGCACTTGTATTAGTGTGGAAAAAACACTTTTTGCACTTGAGTTAGTGTTGAAAAACCACTTTTCGCACTTGTGTTAGTGTTGAAAAACCACTTTTCGCACTTGTGTTAGTGTTGAAAAACCACTTTTCGCACTTGTGTTGGTGCAGGAAACCACTTTTGCACTTGTATTAGTGTGGAAAAAAACACTTTTTGCACTTGTGATGGTGTTGAAAAACCACTTTTCGCACTTGTGTTAGTGTTGAAAAACCACTTTTCGCACTGTGTTAGTGTTGAAAAACCACTTTTCGCACTTGTGTTGGTGCAGGAAACCACTTTTGCACTTGTATTAGTGTGGAAAAAACACTTTTTGCAGTTGTGATAGTGTTGAAAAACCACTTTTCGCACTTGTGTTAGTGTTGAAAAACCACTTTTCGCACTTGTGTTAGTGTTGAAAAACCACTTTTCGCACTTGTGTTGGTGCAGGAAACCACTTTTGCACTTGTATTAGTGTGGAAAAAACACTTTTTGCACTTGTGATAGTGTTGAAAAACCACTTTTCGCACTTTTGTTAGTGTTGAAACCCACTTTTTGCACTTGTATTAGTGTGGAAAAACCACTTTTCGCACTTGTGTTAGTGTTGAAAAACCACTTTTCGCACTTGTGTTAGTGTTGAAAAACCACTTTTCGCACTTGTGTTGGTGCAGGAAACCACTTTTGCACTTGTATTAGTGTGGAAATAAAACACTTTTGCACTTGTGATAGTGTTGAAAAACCACTTTTCGCACTTGTGTTAGTGTTGAAAATCCACTTTTCGCACTTGTGTTAGTGTTGAAAACCACTTTTCGCACTTGTGTTGGTGCAGGAAACCACTTTTGCACTTGTAATTAGTGTGGAAAAAACACTTTTTGCACTTGTGATAGTGGTTGAAAACCACTTTTCGCAATTGTGTTAGTGTTGAAAAACCACTTTTCGCAGTTGTGTTAGTGTTGAAAAACCACTTTTCGCACTTGTGTTAGTGTTGAAAAACCACTTTTCGCACTTGTGTTGGTGCAGGAAACCACTTTTGCACTTGTATTAGTGTGGGAAAAACACTTTTTGCACTTGTGATAGTGTTGAAAAACCACTTTTCGCACTTGTGTTAGTGTTGAAAAAACACGTTTTGCACTTATGGTTGGTGCAGGAAACCACTTTTTGCACTTCTATTAGTGTGGAAAAACCACTTTTCGCACTTGTGTTAGTGTTGAAAAACCACTTTCGCAACTTGTGTTAGTGTTGAAAAAACCACTTTTCGCACTTGTGTTGGTGCAGGAAACCACTTTTGCACTTGTATTAGTGTGGAAAAAACACTGTTGCACTTGTGATAGTGTTGAAAAACCACTTTTCGCACTGTGGTTAGTGTTGAAAATCCACTTTTTGCACTTGTGTTAGTGTTGAAAAACCACTTTTCGCACTTGTGTTGGTGCAGGAAACCACTTTTGCACTTATATTAGTGTGGAAAAAACACTTTTTGCACTGTGAATAGTGAAAAACCTTTTCGCACTTGTGTTAGTGTTGAAAAACCACTTTTACGCACTTGTGTTAGTGTTGAAAACCACTTTCGCACTTGTGTTGGTGCAGAACCACTTTTGCACTTGTATTAGTGTTGAAAAAACACTTTTGCACTTGTGTAGTGTTGAAAAACCACTTTTCGCACTTGTGTTTGGTGCAGGAAACCACTTTTGCACTTGTATTAGTGTTGGATAAAAACACTTTTTGCACTTGTGATTAGTGTGAAAAACACTTTTCGCACTGTGTTAGGTTGAAAAACCACTTTTCGCACTTGTGTAGTTTGCAAAAACACTTTTCGCACTTGTGTTGTGCAGGAAACCACTTTTGCACTTGTATTAGTGTGGAAAAACACTTTTTGCACTTGTGATAGTGTTGAAAACCACTTTTCGCACTTGTGTTAGTGTTGAAAAACCACTTTTCTGCACTGTGTGTTGGTGCAGGAAACACTTTTGCACTTCTATTAGTGTGGAAAAACCACTTTTCGCACTTGCTGTTAGTGTTGAAAAACCACTTTTCGCACTTGTGTTAGTGTTGAAAAACACTTTTCGCACTTTGAGTTGTTGGCAGGAAACCACTTTTGCACTTGTATTAGTGTGGAAAAAACACTTGTTGCACTTGTGATAGTGTTGAAAAACCACTTTTCGCACTTGTGTTAGTGCTGAAAATCCACTTTTTGCACTTGTGTTAGTGTTGAAAAACCACTTTTCGCACTTGTGTTGGTGCA